>NC_034203.2:15183491-15218491 GCF_002021735.2 Oncorhynchus kisutch
AGACTGTACTGTAGACTGAACTGTAGACTGTACTGTAGACTATACTGTAGACGTGTACTGTAGACTGTACTGTAGACTGTACTGTAGACTGTACTATAGACTGTACTGTAGACTGTACTGTAGACGTGTACTGTAGACTGTACTGTAGACGTGTACTGTAGACTGTACTGTAGACTGTACTGTAGACATGTACTGTAGACTGTACTGTAGACTGAACTGTAGACTGTACTGTAGACGTGTACTGTAGACTGTACTGTAGACATGTACTGTAGACTGTACTGTAGACTGTACTGTAGACGTGTACTGTAGACTATACTGTAGACGTGTACTGTAGACTGTACTGTAGACTGTACTATAGACTGTACTGTAGACTGTACTGTAGACGTGTACTGTAGACTGTACTGTAGACGTGTACTGTAGACTGTACTGTAGACATGTACTGTAGACTGTACTGTAGACTGAACTGTAGACTGTACTGTAGACTATACTGTAGACGTGTACTGTAGACTGTACTGTAGACTGTACTGTAGACTGTACTATAGACTGTACTGTAGACTGTACTGTAGACGTGTACTGTAGACTGTACTGTAGACGTGTACTGTAGACTGTACTGTAGACTGTACTGTAGACATGTACTGTAGACTGTACTGTAGACTGAACTGTAGACTGTACTGTAGACGTGTACTGTAGACTGTACTGTAGACATGTACTGTAGACTGTACTGTAGACTGTACTGTAGACGTGTACTGTAGACTGTACTGTAGACGTGTACTGTAGACATGTACTGTAGACTGTACTGTAGACTGTACTGTAGACTGTACTATAGACTGTACTGTAGACTGTACTGTAGACGTGTACTGTAGACTGTACTGTAGACGTGTACTGTAGACTGTACTGTAGACATGTACTGTAGACTGTACTGTAGACTGAACTGTAGACTGTACTGTAGACTATACTGTAGACGTGTACTGTAGACTGTACTGTAGACTGTACTGTAGACTGTACTATAGACTGTACTGTAGACTGTACTGTAGACGTGTACTGTAGACTGTACTGTAGACGTGTACTGTAGACTGTACTGTAGACTGTACTGTAGACATGTACTGTAGACTGTACTGTAGACTGTACTGTAGACGTGTACTGTAGACTGTACTGTAGACGTGTACTGTAGACTGTACTGTAGACTGTACTGTAGACATGTACTGTAGACTGTACTGTAGACTGAACTGTAGACTGTACTGTAGACGTGTACTGTAGACTGTACTGTAGACATGTACTGTAGACTGTACTGTAGACTGTACTGTAGACGTGTACTGTAGACTGTACTGTAGACGTGTACTGTAGACATGTACTGTAGACTGTACTGTAGACTGAACTGTAGACTGTACTGTAGACGTGTACTGTAGACTGTACTGTAGACATGTACTGTAGACTGGACTGTAGACTGTACTGTAGACGTACTGTAGACTGTACTGTAGACGTGTACTGTAGACTGTACTGTAGACATGTACTGTAGACTGGACTGTAGACTGGACTGGTAGACTGTACTGTAAATGTGTGCTGTAGACGTGTGCTGTAGACTGTACTGTAGACTATACTGTAGACTGGACTGTAGACTGGACTGTAGACATGTACTGTAGACTGTACTATAGACTATACTGTAGACGTGTATTGTAGACTGAACTGTAGACTGGACTGTAGACGTGTACTGTAGACGTGTACTGTAGACGTGTACTGTAGACTGTACTGTAGACTGTACTGTAGACTGGACTGTAGACTGGACTGTAGACTGTACTGTAGACTGGACTGTAGACTGGACTGTAGACTGTACTGTAAATGTGTGCTGTAGACGTGTGCTGTAGACTGTACTGTAGACTATACTGTAGACTGGACTGTGGACTGGACTGTAGACTGGACTGTAGACATGTACTGTAGACTGTACTGTAGACTATACTGTAGACGTGTATTGTAGACTGGACTGTAGACGTGTATTGTAGACTGAACTGTAGACTGGACTGTAGACGTGTACTGTAGACGTGTACTGTAGACTGTACTATAGACTATACTGTAGACATGTATTGTAGACTGGACTGTAGACGTGTACTGTAAATGTGTGCTGTAGACGTGTGCTGTAGACTGTACTGTAGACTATACTGTAGACCGGACTGTAGACTGGACTGTAGACATGTACTGTAGACTGTACTATAGACTATACTGTAGACGTGTACTGTAGACTGTACTATAGACTATACTGTAGAGGTGTATTGTAGACTGGACTGTAGACGTGTATTGTAGACTGAACTGTAGACTGGACTGTAGACGTGTACTGTAGACGTGTATTGTAGACTGGACTGTAGACGTGTATTGTAGACTGAACTGTAGACTGGACTGTAGATGTGTACTGTAGACGTGTACTGTAGACGTGTACGGTAGACTGTACTGTAGACTGGACTGTAGACTGGACTGTAGACATGTACTGTAGACTGTACTGTAGACTATACTGTAGATGTGTACCGTAGACGTGGACTGTGTACTGTAGACTGTACTGTAGACTATACTGTAGAATGTGCTGTAAACGTGTACTGTAGACTACTGTAGACATGTACCGTAAATGTGTACTGTAGACTGTACTGTAGACTGTACTGTCGACGTACCAGTAGCTATGTCTCTGGGATTTCTGCCGACTTGTGTGTTATGTAGAGTTGTTATTAAATTAATTATTGTGATGCTGTGGTTTTACACTGGGAAGTTATCCCAAACTGTTTAGTAGTTGACTCACACACCACAGGCTCTCTCTCTTCTCTCTCTATCCTCTCTCTCTCTCTCTCTCTCTCTCTCTCTCTGTCTTTCAGCTTTCTCTTCTCCCTCTGTTCTCTCTTCTCTCTCTCTGCACTTGCTCTCTCTCTCTCTATGTCTGCTCTCTCACTCTCCCCTTTCTCTCTGCTCTCTCTCTCCTACCCCCCTCTCTCTCTCTCTAATCTCTCTCTTCTCTCTCTGCTCTCTCTCCCCTCTGACAATTCAATTCAATTCAATTTGCTTTATTGGCATGACGATGATGTAGCAATGTACATATTGCCAAAGCTTACATTGGATATTTACAATATGAAAATAATAAGAATCAAATTTGTCAACGGGACAACAGTAACAGCAATAACCAAGGGTCAAAATAACCAGACATTGAACAACAACAATGAGCATAGAGGACATGTGCAGGTTGGTTGGTCTGTCAGACACTGTTGCTCAACTTATGGCAGGCAGCAATGTAGTGTGCTGCCAACCCACAGCTCTCTTATCAGAGAGGTCTTTGAAACCTTGAATAAGGGTTTGAAATTTGGGGAAATGACACTCTCTATAATTGTTTTATATTTTTGACATTTTGTCAGGAAATGCAGCTCTGTCTCAGGTTCTGCTGTTGTGCAGTGGTTTGTACAGCCTTTCCTCTGCAGGGAGACAGGTTTTCCTGTGTCTACCCTTCCCCTCTCTCTCTCTCTCTCTCTCTCTCTCTCTCTCTCTCTCTCTCTCTCTCTCTCTCTCTCTCTCTCTCTCTCTCTCTCTCTTCCCTCTCTCTCTAATCTCTCTCTGCTCTCTGTCTCTCTGTCTCTCTGTCTCTCTCTCTCTCTCTCTCTCTTTCTCTCTTCCCTCTCTCTCTAATCTCTCTCTGCTCTCCTCTCTCTCTTTTCCCTCTCTCCTCTCTCTGCTCTCTCTCCGCTCTCTCTCTCTGCTCTCTCCTCTCTGATCTCTCCCCTGTCTGTTCTCTCTCTGCTCTCTCCCCTCTCTGTTCTCGGGATACATTTTTTACACATTCCCTCTCTTATTGAGACTGGGGAGATGAGGAAGTGACCTTCTGGTCCCCACAAGGATAGTAAAACTGCCACCCTCCCATCCACTCAATTTATATCTTCTCCAAAATATGACAGACAGGCATCCTGGTCCTCCCCCCATCCACCCACACAGCCCCACACTTATTTTAGACTATAAAGATGACCCCCTAGCATAGTGAATAGAATCCCTCTCCTAGTCCCACTGGCCATAGTTTCCATTATCTTCAGTCCCAGCAGTATGCTGTTAGCATTCCACCATAAGGCATTAATGACAAGACAGGCTAAAACCATGGGGGGAGAAGGTAGACAACCACATTACATTGGCTGGCTTCATCCACACCACAGTTATTGATCTTTCTTATGTGTGTGTGTGTGCCTGCGTGTGGAGGGGTGTGTGTGTGTGGGTGGGGGGGAGTACATTTAAATTGCCTCTAGACTGTGGTTTCTCCCTCTAGTGGTTGAGATGAGGATTTGGGAGGGTAAGATGTTTCTGAGAGCCTATTTATGTCTCTATTTGGTTTGGTCAGGGTGTGATTTGGGTGGGCATTCTATGTTTTGTATTTCTTTGTGTTTGGCCAAGTGTGGTTCCCAATCAGAGGCAGCTGTCTATCGTTGTCTCCGATTGGGAATCATACTTAGGTAGCCTTTTTTCCCACCTATGTTGTGGGATCTTGTTCTTGTATTGTTGCTGTTGAGCCCTACAAGGCTGTACGTTTTGTTGGTTTTCTCGTTCTTGTTTTTCCTGGTTTTCATTAAAGAATATGAGTAACCTACCTCACGCTCCAACGACAGACGTTACACTTAAGGACAACTCGACCTGTTTTTCACCTTGGCAGGGAGCCGATCCCCGTCAACGATTGCCTGCTAACTCAGCAAGACTGATCTTCATTAGCTGATGATGTTGCTCTCTGACACACGGAACATTCCTCTCCTCCATTCAGCCCTCTTCCTTCCCCCCCACTCCTCTCTGTCTTTCTTTCCAGGTCTTCATTAATGTGCTGATAGCAGCATTACCGCTGAGCAACACAAGCATTCTTCTCACACACACGCACACATGCACGCACACACACACACACACACACACACACGCGCGCGCGCGCGCACGCACACACACACACACACACACACACACACACGCGCGCACACACACACACACACACACACACACACACACACACACACACACACACACACACACACACACACACACACACACACACACACACACACACACCATGGAAACACAGTGTAATTGTCAACCATCATGGCTCCACTATTACTTTATAGTCCAATTATCCATGACTGGGATCGCAGGGATTTCACAATTCGTATATAATTTTCACAAATGGCATAATTTCTCAAATGCTGTTTTTAATGACAGAGAGGCACTATGATACGGCTAATAGTCATCAAGGTGAAAGCGGCCCTAAAAGGATTGGACCCTGTACTCAGTTGAAATAGCAGACAACAGCCACTGGGAGAGTAGATGCCAACCTGTCCTAACCCCAAGTCACATCCTTGTCATTACACCCTTTCCCTTCATATCCCTCTGTCTCCTCTCCAACGCCCTGTGGCTTCATCTGGTGCCCACTAGACTGGCATGCCAACATACAATCCCCACCATCCTCAAAAAGGAGCCAACTGAACAACCGGTAGTGTGCTTCTGGCATTGTTTTAATGTTGATAGGCCTATTGCTTTAGTATTGCAGTTCATTCATGGGATTTTGAGTGCAGTGGGTGCATCCACTGTGACTCAAATATGATTGGTGGTCTTTGGCGACTGTTCACTTCCTCTTTCTGGTTGTGTGTGAGCCTCAGACACAGGATCACACAAAGCGGCATGATGGACTCAATTGACCTCCCTCTTTTTCCCTCCCCCCTCTCTCTATCGCTCGCTCACTCACACTCGCCCCCCCCTCCCAACTCTCTCTCTCTCTCTCTGTCTCTCTCTCTCTCTCTGTGTCTCTCTCTCTGTGTCTCTCTCTCTGTGTCTCTGTCTCTCTCTCTCGGTCTCTGTCTCTCTCTTTCTCTCTTGTCTCTCTCTGTCTCTGTCTCTCTCTCTCTTGTCTCTGTCTCTCTCTCTCTCTGTGTCTCTCTCTCTGTGTCTCTGTCTCTCTCTCTGTGTCTCTCTCTCTCGGTCTCTGTCTCTCTCTCTCGGTCTCTGTCTCTCTCTTTCTCTCTTGTCTCTCTGTCTCTGTCTCTGTCTCTCTCTCTCTCTCTCTCTCTCTCTCTCTCACTCGGTCTCTGTCTCTCTGTCATTAAGTGCATCCCATCCTCTGAGAACCTCTGCCACATGTATAGTTGAGGCCAAATATGTTTACAGTCGTGGGATTGGATGACAATCCACACAACAACAAACTCCAAAGCAACATCCGTATTTCTAAAAAAATAAAAAAAATAAAAAATAAAAGCGATCATTTTGAAAATCACATGTGAATAATTGAATGATTACATGATTACAGCGGAGAAAAACCCTTCAAAAGTGAAAGTTAGAGACTAAGACAGTGAAAGTTAGAGACTAAGACCACTGTAGTATATGAGGGGCTGGATTTGTCTTAGTCTCTCATCCTGTTTAATTAGCCCTGACATCACTTGGTATGCAATAAGAAGAGAGACAGGGATAGATACAGAACGGGAGCGAGAGGAGGAAGTGGAGAGGGAGACATGGACAGATGTAGAAAGTGAGAGACAGTGACAGAGAGGAGGAAGAAGAGCGGGAGAGAAGTCACGAGTGTTGGTTGTGGCAAGAGAGATGGGGAAAGCGGGTAAAGATGGAACAGAAAGCTGTCTCCTAGGAGAAGTGTGGGGAGACATCCAGGCCACAGGCCCGAATGGAGGAAACCCCAAGGGGTCATTTGGGGTTGCGGGCTGTACTCTACATGTACCATTCTTAGTCCATCATGGCCTCTTTCTTTCCAGTAAATCACATTTGGGAGCATATCAGACATTATTTTCTCGTTCTCTTCCATGCCTTACACTTCAGTCTGATGATATACAGTATCTTGAGATGTTGTGTCACTGGCCTACACACAATAACCCATCAAGTCAAAGTGGAATTATGTAAAAAAAAAAAAGCCGTACATCAGTATATGTTGTAGAAGGCTCAAGGGTGTGGGGTTTCCACCAAGTTCAATAACCGAACACGCACAAGGAGCACAATTACAATGCAAATGAGGAATTTTATTAGGGATATTTGCAACGGGGTAATTGTACAGATCATTCTCCCGCTTCTTACACTATTTGTGCAGCCCGCTTCCTCTTCTATCCCCAAGCACTCAATGGCTTAATGATCCAGCGGCTTGCCTCGTTGTGGCAGGAAGTCCATACAAGACTCGGGGGTGGAGCCAGCGGGCTGCAAGATATCTTCCCCTCACCTCTCTCTGCCAGCTGCCACAATATTAATGAAACATTTAAAGCTCAAATGTTTTGAGTCAATAAGTATAGTGTACACGGTGGACGTGTCACAATACCCATAAAACCTAGCGGTCAAACACAGGGAAAGGGTTCCAATGGTTTTTCCACCATTCAGTTTTCCCATAGGGGATTTTAGAAACACTTGAAATAAGAGCTGTGTTTTGTGTGTACTTACCCTGTGTACTTACCCTGTGTACTTACCCTGTGTACTTACCCTGTGTACTTACCCTGGTGTGACATTTTAATAACCGTGTAAATATATTTATAGGACAAGGTGACTTTTATCAATATATTTAGCTCCATTTACTCTCAGATAAATAAATAAAATGCTAATTAGCATCAACGTAGACTACAAATCCCTGGAGGCCCCTGCATGCCATCTTTAGCTGACACCTTTGATAACAGGTATTGTGTACATTTGATATATACAGATTCAACCACAAAGAACAGGGAGGTTTTCCAATACCTCTCAAAGAAGGGCACTTATTGGTAAAAAAAAGCAGACATTGAATATCCCTTTGAGTCATTAATTACATGTTGGATGGTATATCAATACCCAAATTACTACAAAGATACAGGCATCCTTCCTAACTCAGGCATCCTTCCTAACTCAGGCATCCTTCCTAACTCAGGCATCCTTCCTAACTCAGTTGCCGGAGAGGGGAAAAAACGCTCAGGGATTTCCCCATGACGTCAATGGAGACTTTAAAACAGTAAAAGAGTTGAATGGCTGTGAGAGGAGATAACTGAGGATGGATCAACAACATTGTAGTTAATTCACAATACTAACCTAAATGAGTAAAAAGAATGAAGCCTGTACAGAATAAAAAATATTCCAAAACATGCATCCTTTTTGCAATAAGGCACTAAAGTAAAACTGGCAAAAATGTGGCAAAGAAAATAACTTTATGTCCTGAATACAAAGTGTTATGTTTGGGGCAAATCCAACACAACACATTACTGAGTACCACTCTTCATATTTTCAAGCATGGTGGAGGCTGCATCATGTTATGGGAATGCTTGTCATCGGCATGGAGTGGGGAGTTTAGGATAAAAAGAAATCCTAGAGGAAAACCTTGTTCAGTCTGCTTTCCAGAAGACACTGGGAGCCAAGTTCACCATTCAGCAGGACAATATCCTAAATACAAGGCCAAATATACACTGGAGTTGTTTACAAAGAAGACATTGAATGTTCCTGAGTGGCCTAGTTACAGTTTTAACTTAAATCGTCTTGAAAATATATGGCAAGAATTGAAAATAGCTGTCTAGCAATGATCAACAACTAACTTGACAGAGCTTGAAGAATTGTAATAATGTGCCAATATTGTACAATCCAGGCATGCAAAGCTCTTAGAGACTTACCCAGAAAGATTCACAACTTGTATTGCTGCCAAAGGTGATTCTAACATGTATTGACTCAGGGATGTCAATCAATGTGCAACAATTTCTATAAACATGTTTTCACTTTGTCATTATGGGGTATTGTATGTAGATGGATGGGAGAAAATACAGTATATTTAATCCATTTTGAATTCAGGCTGTAGCACAACAAAATGTAGAATAAATCAAGGGGTATGATGACTACATCAATGGCCTGTAAGAGGGAATGGCAATCATACATCTTCCACCTGTATTGTAATAGCGTATTATATTTTACAGTATAATATTGTACTTATGCATGGAAGTGGTCCTGTACATGGCTCAGTTCATAAGAGCATGGTGTTTGCAACAACGGAGTTGTGGGTTCGATTACCACTGCGGTCACATACCAAAAAGTGGGGACTGTTGGCACTTTGGATAAAATTGTCTGCTACGTAAAATGGCATATATTTTGGTATTACAATACTGTATTGGCCAATGCAATTTTAGTAACAGAGTGTAAAAACACCCCAGCAACTTCATTTTGGATGTTTACTGCATAGGGATATATTTCTTTCTTGTTTTGGACTTTCTGGAATATCGTATTTGTATTGTATTGATATTGTATTACTGTACTGGAGGAGCTAGAAACACAAGAGGTTCACGGCACGTTCTGTGACATCTGTGTACGTGACCAATAAACATTGATTTGTTACCTACAGTACATTTCTGTTCTTGTCAATATCAGAGTGAAAACATAATAGTCATCATCATCATAGTAGTACATTCAAGTATATATTATACTTTTTATGTTTCTACTAATCGTCCCAAAGAGATTTTTTTTTTTTTGTGGTTGTTAAAATAACTATATTGAGAAGATATCATTATGTTATGTTTGGTGACGAGAAACCAATGTACTAATTATATTTCACAGTAAACATATATTTTGGGTCAATGCGCAATGAAAGATTTTGAATGGAAGACTAGCTGGGTTACAAGTGTTACTTACCAGTTTGGAGTTTTGTACAAAGAGTACACTTGGTTTTCATTTGAGTTTACGTCCAGTTTCTTTCAGCAGCATTTGATGTATGTATGTAGTTACACCACATTGGTTTGGCCTGTAAATGTGTCATTATGCAAGTGTGTTCTGTTATTCTGTGCCCGATAGACTATTGTTAAAAAGGTAATTTAGCAAATGGTTTTTATCCCATGTGAAATACAGTAAGCACATATTCATATTCAACCCTGATATTAGCAACAAATGATCCAACCAACTGAGCTATTGGATGCAGGAAAACTTTCCCTCCTTTGAACCAGCAACCTAAGGATTGCTGTTGTATCAGCTACAGTCCACCACTCTACCAACTGAGACAGGTGAGGAACATAGCTCAGAGGTGTATGTGAAAGAGTATGTTCTTGTGTCCCAATCAAAAGTAGATGGCTGTGATTCCTACCATGAAGCCTTGAAAACATCTACCAAAGCTTGAGGATAAGGTTCTCTCCTTCGAGAGATTCTCTCTTTCACCTACAGTCCTCTGCTCTACCAACGGAGAAATCAAAGGGGTGTTTGTGTGACTGTGTTTACAATCAGCATGATTGACTGTGAACGTTGAGTTGTGAGTGGCACGTGGACTTTGGCTGAGCTGGCACAGATGGGTGTTCTCATGGTTGAACACACTGGCAGTGGATGCATGGATACGGTGTGCGTGTGTATCCGTGCATGAGTGTGACATCCTTCCAGAATGCAAAACAGCCGTAGACAATAGGGGGCCAAACTGTCCTGAGAGCAGTGCATTTGGGGTGGAGAGGGGGGCTGCACAGTGATTCCTGCCATAAGACCATCAGAAAGTCAGTTAAAAGCTGGAGGCTGTTTCCTCCTTTGAGACAGATTTGAATCAGCAGCCTAATGATCTCTGTTTTCCCACGTTCAGTTCTCCACTCTACCAACTGAGCTATCAAAGGGGTGATGGTGCGGGTAGTCAAGAAAGTGAGCTGTGAGTCGACAATAGGGGGCAATCACTAGTGGACCATGGAGCCAAACTGTCCAGACATCCCCACCCAAAACTGAACAATGGATTACAGTTTCCCCTGGTGCATAGACTACTTTCAGGGTGAGGAACCATCTAACGTCATGTTGTGAAATGCATTACATCCCCTTTAATGTGCTCTGGTCGGTCAGGCTGAAATGGTACATATAATTCAAAACGAACAAGATCCAGAAAAGAGACAGATTTGAACCAGTGACCTAAGGAACTCTGCTTTTGTAACTACAGTCCGCCGCTCTACCAATTGAGCTATCGAAGGTATCGAAGGGGTGATTGTGAGTTAGTCAACAGAAAAAAGGAAAGAGTCAATAGTATTATGTGTGCGTTGGGAGTGAACCATTGGCAGTAGACAATAGGGGCCCAAACACCCCCCACCCCTTCACCGAATGCAGTGTGTTGGGGTTGAAAGGGGGCTAGAGTTGAGATTTTTGGCCCGAACCCAGCTGGACCTGTCGGCCCAACAGGGCTTAACATCCTTAGGCTATGGGCCAGTCGGGCTTCAATTTTCCAAAAAACAGCCATTCGACGCAGGAAAAAGTCTCCTCCTTGGCTCAGATGTGCTGCTGAGGGATGATGTTCCTGTGTGTCCAATTCAAAGATGGCTGGATGCGATTAATGCAGTGAGGCCATGGAAAAAGTCTCCTCCTTCAAACCAGCAACATAAAGATCCCTGCTCTTGCGCCTACAGTCCTCCACTCTATCAACTGAGCTCTCGAAAGGGTGTTTGTTACTGTGCAGTAGTTAGCAGTATTGGCCTTCCTCTATTGTGGAACGGGGTTTCCTAAACTCGGTCCTGCCCCCGTGTGCACGTTTTGGTTTAAAATATCCTCCGCTCTACCAACTGAGCTAGTTTGATAGATCAGGGGCAGAACCTACAGGTTAGGTAGAAGCAAGGGTCAGAGGTGCCTGTGTATTGGCCGTTGCGTCCAGTGTAACAATTACCATCGAAAAGCCGACCAAAAGTAAAAACATTTCCTCCTTCGAGAGACAGATTCGATCTAAGGATCTCTGCTATTTGCACCTACAGTCCTCCGCTCTACCAACTGAGCTTTTCAAAGGGGCAGCTGGGCTTGAGTGATTGTGTTTTTAGAGTCAGCAGTATCATCTGAGCTCTATTGTGAAGCTCTGTAAAAGCTGTGAGTGGCCTATGCACTGGTGTACCGTTCCCATGGTTTCACACACACTGGCAGAGGATTGTGTGTGTAAGCGCACACATGGAGCGTTAACTCTGTGGCACTGACAGAGATGGAAACTATGCAGTAATTTGTTATGTATTATTTCTATTATTACATACAGCCGGGGAGAACTACTGGATATAAAAGTGTCAACTCACCAACATTACGACCAGGAATACGACTTTCCCGAAGCGGATCCTTTGTTCGGACCTCCACCCTGGACATGGGATCTTATCCCAGAGGCCGACCCAAAACAGGAGGCGTGCATGACTGCGTGGCCATGCACGCCTCCAACTCAATCATCAAGTTTGCAGACGACACTGCAGTGGTAGGTTTGATTACCAACAACGACGAGACGGCCTACAGGGAGGAGGTGAGGGCCTTCGAGGTGTGTTGTCAGGAAAATAACCTCACACTCAATGTCAACAAAACAAAGGAGATGATTGTGGACTTCAGGAAACAGCAGAGGGAACACCCCCCTATCCACATCGACGGGACAGTAGTGGAGAGGGTAGTAAGTTTTAAGTTCCTAGGTGTACACATCACGGACAAACTGAATTGGTCCACCCACACAGACAGCGTGGTGAAGAAGGTGCAGCAGCGCCTCTTCAACCTCAGGAGGCTGAAGAAATTCGGCTTGTCACCAAAAGCACTCACAAACTTATACAGATGCACAATCGAGAGCATCCTGTCGGGCTGGTACAGCAACTGCTCCGCCCACAACCATAAGGCTCTCCAGAGGGTAGTGAGGTCTGCACAACACATCACCGGGGGCAAACTACCTGCCCTCCAGGACACCTACACCGCCCGATGTCACAGGAAGGCCATAAAGATCATCAAGGACAACAACCACCCGAGCCACTGCCTGTTCACCCCGCTATCATCCAGAAGGTGAGGTCAGTACAGGTGCATCAAAGCAGGGACCGAGAGACCTAAAAACAGCTTCTATCTCAAGGCCATCAGACTGTTAAACAGCCACCACTAACATTGAGTGGCTGCTGCCAACACACTGACTCACCTCCAGCCACTTTAATAATGGAAATTGATGGAAATTGATGTAAAAATATATCACTAGCCACTTTAAACAATGCTACTTAATATAATGTTTACATACCCTACATTACTCATCTCATATGTATATGTATATCCTGTACTCTATATCATCTACTGCATCTTGTAATATGTAATACGTGTATCACTAGCTACTTTAAACTATGCCACTTTGTTTACATACCCTACATTACTCATCTCATATGTATATACTGTACTCGATACCATCTACTGTATCTTGCATATGCCGTTCTGTACCATCACTCATTCATATAGCTTTATGTACATATTCTTTATCCCTTCACACTTCTGTGTATAAGGTAGTAGTTTTGGAATTGTTAGGTTAGATTACTCGTTGGTTATTACTGCATCGTCGGAACTAGAAGCACAAGCATTTCGCTACACTCGCATTAACATCTGCTAACCATGTGTATGTGACAAATAACATTTGATTTGATTTGAGCTATCCGAGAGGTAATTTTTTGTGAGTGGCTGTCTAGATTTCAAACCAGCAGTGGACAATAGGGGGCCAAACTAGCTGGACAACTCCCCCACCTACCTTCCCACTGCTACCCAGAATGCAATCGGAGAGGGAGGCTGAGAAAGTTACCCTGGCTGATCCCTAGATAAACAAACCAAGATGTCAGCCTGGGACCACCACTGTTGTCTGTAAGGCAATACTCCCCTAGAGCCTGGGATGGCCTGGGACAGCCTGGGATGGACTGGGATAGGTCGGACACTCTCTAGTTCATTCCCTCGCTCTCTGCTCCTCTCGTCTCAACTCTCTGGCCCCGGGGTAGACCAGGGATATATGAGATGGAGACGATACATAAACACAAGTGTGGGGGATTATAGACAGATAGATACACACACACACACACACACACACACACACACACACACACACACACACACACACACACACACACACACACGCAGGCAGGCAGGCACACAAATGCGAACACACACACATATGCAGGCACACAAATGCGAACACACAGGTACAGAAGCATATACAGAACTTATAATAACACACACATGCTTTCATCACCAATTTCATTGCCCTCTTCCCAAATGTATAGAGAACCCAAGTCTTTGTTTCCCCAAAGGCTGAACAGTTTGGCATAGGGCATCAGACCATGGCATCCTATGCCATCATTCTCCAGGAAGTCACCCGAGGAATGCCTGAAATGGAATAGCTGCCATTTTAAAGATTTAACAAGGACAAACAGGTGGTTAAACACACACACACACTCGGGCTTCCATTCCCATGCCATCACTGAGGTCAGGAGATAATTGATTTATCGTTGCATTGTAGTCTGTGCCATCCTTCAAGCTGTCCTCTGATTGGTCAATGGGATTATGTGGCCAATCCGGACATCATATCTAGCTTCTAACGCTATTTCTCTCCGTTTGTCCCTGTTGTGGCCCCAAACTGTCTTAATATTTATTTTCCGTATAATTTCTGTTTTTAGTGGCTTATGTTTATTCTCCCGACCATTACTTTTTCTTTTGTTTACATAGCTACATGTTTGGTTAGGCGTCCGACTGATTTGTGCCCATGTTATTGTTTTGAAATGACGACCTCAGCCCGTCTCTACAGGACACTAAACTGGGTGGTATTTATTAGGGTACACCGTGGCAAAATGTTTTGTAACGGAAAAGCAAAACAAGCGTTTCTTTTTGGACATGTTCAGGCAGTTCCTCCCCGTTTCAGTCCCTTTCCCCTCAGTTTGGTGCCCAATGAACACAACCCAGGTTTTGTTGTGAAAGAGAAAGAACAGAACACACACAAGTGTTATTGACTTTCTCTTCCAACTCATATTTTGGAGGGAACGTTTACATATTTGTCTCTACAAAACAAACTTTTCATTCTGGAGACAGGCGAGACATGGTGTATGATTCCGCCAAATTTCAACACTTACGAAAGAATGAGAAAAAAAGCTAATCCCAAAAGTTATAATAAATCACTTTGATATAAATATTTACATATATACATATATTGAAGATATACACTGTGTACAAAACATTAGGAACACCTGCTCTTTCCATGACATAGACTGACCAGGTAAATCCAGGATAAAGCTATGATCCCTTATTGATGTCACTTGTTAAATCCACTTCAATCAGTCTAGATGAAGGGAAGGAGACAGGCTAAAGAAGGATTTTTAAGCCTTGAGACAATTGACACATACATTGTGTCTGTGTGCTGTTCAGAGGGTGAATGGACAAGACAAAAGATTTAGGTGCCTTTTGAACGGGGTATGGTAGTAGGTGCCATGCTCATCAGTTTGTTTCAAGAACTGCAATGCTGTGTGATTCCTGTGTGTATCACGGAAATCCAGCCAACTTGACACAACTGTGGGAAGCATTGGAGTCTACATGGGTCAGCATCCCTGTGGAACGCGTTCACCACCTTGTAGAGTCCATGCCCCGACAAATGAAGGCTGTTCTGAGGGAAAAAGGGGGTGCAACTCAATATTAGGAAGGTGTCCCGAATGTTTTGTACACTCAGTGTATGCTTTTGGTAACCAATGATAACTTCCCTTAGTGTAGTCTAGTCTGCATAGATAAATGTGCAGTATTGGCTGGACTATGGCACTTTGTTCAGCTAGGAAGTGTTGCTGTGTATGAGACTGTGTATTCATCTGTCATGTCTGTTTGGTTTAGTCTTTTAGTAGCTTGTCAAAACTCCCTCTAGTTCCCTCTGATGGTGTCTGAGACAGATCCCCAGGCTCTTGTCCCTGTCTGGTACTGCTGTTGGACAATATTGTCCAATCGTGTGTGTGTGTGTGGGCGTCAGGAGAATGCCAGTCCTGTAATAGCCATGGTTATTAATACTGGGGAGTCTGGGTGCTCCTGCCCTGCCCCTCCACACACCTGCCCAGTCTGCCAGGCAAGCCAACTAGACACACAGGCCCAGTCTGCCAGGCAGGCCCAGACCTCCCAAACACTGCCCCCACATGCAACCTCAGGGGGGGGGGCAGTGTGTTTGAATATGTCCCAACAAGACCCTGTGGTGTCTGAATACGACCCAAACTGGTCTAGAGGGATATAATCAGCAGAAAGCAGGGGTTTGGTGTGTCCCTGTGTCTGTCTGTGTCTGTGCGTGTGTTTGAGCCGTGGTGGTTGGTTTGAATCCAACATGAATTAGGATGGATTTTTATAATTCTACTGCTTGGAAAGACAATTCTTCCCTTTTTACATTGTTCGTTTCAACTTGGCTTATTAACAAGCGATCTGGCAGTGCGGCGACTGCAACAGAACCATGTGCTAATCAACAAGGAATTAAAAGTGTCTCCATCAGTCCAAATTAGCTTCCCTCAAGTGTTCTCGCTTGGATTATTTCATAAAACAAACCGGTTACAAGTTTACAATTTACAAGTGCTCTAACAAATGTTTGCCTTGCAGAGCTTGTGGGGCGGTCAGTATGTAAATTGTTTTGACATTTTAATTGTTTGAAAAACTGCATGGAATAATACAAAACAGAATAAAATGTTTGCATTTTTGGCTCCTTCACTGGTGTTGGCCGTAAAATGGTTGTTACCTTGCATGTCTTGCATGTTGATTGACCACCCGCAGCTCTATAGTCTGTGTGTATGGGTGTGTGCATGCCAGTGAGTGTGTGTGTCTCTGTGTGTGTGTATGTCTCTGTGTGTGCATGTGTGCATGCTAGTGCGTGTCTGTGTGTGTGTGTGTGTGTGTGTGTGTGTGTGTGTGTGTGTGTGTGTGTGTGTGTGTGTGCTGTATTTTATGGGTCCAGGGGACTTCAAGGGTAATGTAATAACACAATCATCTCCCCAATGGCCCAAGTCTGCCTCTCTTTGCTGATCCACAGCTGCTCCTGTGTGTGTATTGACTGAAAGAGAGGGGGAGAGAAAGGTGCGGGGGGGTAGACAAGGGGGGGAGAGAGAGAAGGTGGGGAGAGAGAGAGAAAGGGGGAGAGAGAGAGAGAGAAGGGGGGGAGAGTGGAGGGGAGAGAGAGAAAGGGGGAGAGTTGAAGAAAGATAGATAGAGGGAGAGAAGAGAAGAGAAAGATAGAGAAGAGTTGTGGAGAGGTAGACAATGTGCCAGTACCGCACTACTGTATAACTCTGTCTCTCAGTGACTCACTCCCTCACCAGGACATGGCCTGTGTCGCTCAGCAGGTCTCTGGTGGAGAGCTGCATGGTCCAGTGTTCTCAGTCAGGAATAGCCCTGCTGTTATGCAGAAACCTCCATTTCAATTGCCTTTATAGGGCACATGTGCTGACTTATATTCATAACACACACACACTTCCTCCTAGCCCCAGAGGCTAACGCTATTTATAAGCTGCCCCGTTGGCACATATGGGCTCTGACTACCTGCGGTTTTGAAGTTGTTACGCATATTTCTGCTGCTTTGGTGGTTAATCACCCCTCCACCACCCCCTCTCAACCCCTGAATATTCCTCCTCTTCCCCTCTCTGTTTGGTATGGAAGAAAGTGCATGTTTATGTTTTGTACATTCCATTGTTTAGTTTTCCAAAAGGCACACAGTGTCTGGGAGGTCTGGGCTGGCTGGTGTGAAGAAGTGTATGTGTGTCTGTTTGTGTGTTTGCGCCTGGAGTGTTCACTAGCTCTCCTAAACAGGTCCCGTACCGTAGGAGTGAAGCAATGCGTAAATACTTCAGTACCGTGTCTTTGATGTCCCCGCGTCACATGCATACTGCATTAGAAAAGCCATTGCTGAAGCCCACTTAAGAAGTTATTACACTTACTGTGCTCCAAGAGCAGTGACGCAAGTTTCTTCTTATGTAACAACGAGCGGAGGTATTTATAGAAGCCTATGTCAGGTGTCCGGCTTGCTTCGTCGTTTGTAAGTTACAGAGCCTTGTCATAAAGCTGTCGAAGTGTGAGATTTGCCACACCTCATGTTGAAAGTACACATTCAGTATAGGAGATGTATGACAGGAGGCAAGGAGAACAGTAAGTTATAGCCTAGTGACATTGGGTTGTCATGACAGCGATAGAATGACCCCTCCAGACAGAGACAGACAGTGAGGATGATGAGGTGCTTCCCTGTACTCCACCAGACGTGGTGTTGGTGCAGCTCACCATTAGACTGTCCATCTCCCTAATAGAATAGCATTTAATAACACCCAAGGCTTTTAAGCCAATAAGACACCATTGATTTGGATTGTGGGGGTGGTCACTGCATGACCTGTCTGTCTCATAGAGCCATTCAGAGTTTTAATGGCCCAGTGGAGATATACTCATCGTTTACAGCACACGCACGCAAGCACACACACACACACACACACACACACACACACACACACACACACACACACACACACACGTGTCAGTCTTGGCAATAACTCTCTCATCCTGTCCTTGTCTCCCTCCAACGTATCCGTGTCTCCATAAGCGCTATGTTCATTCTGTCCCCATCGTTCTTTCTCCAGCAAACTGGATGCAGTTTATCAAGGTGCCATCCGTTTTGTTTCTAAAGCACCTTATACCACCCACCACTGCTACCTGTATGCTCTAGTCGGCTGGCCCTCGCAACATATTCGTCGCCAGACCCACTGTCTCCAGGTCATCTACAAGTCCATGCTAGGTAAAGCTCCGCCTTATCTCAGTTCACTGGTCACGATGGCAACACCCACCCATAGCACGCGCTCCAGCAGGTGTATCTCACTGATCATCCCTCATTTCCTTCCAGTTCTCTGCTGCCTGTGACTGGAACAAATTGCAAAAATTGCTGAAGTTGGAGACTTTTATCTCCCTCACCAACTTTAAACATCTGCTATCTGAACAGCTAACCGATCGCTGCAGCTGTACATAGTCCATCGGTAAATAGCCCACCCAATCTACCTTCCTCATCCCCATACTGTTTTTATTTATTTACTTTTCTGCTCTTTTGCACCCCAGTATCTCTACCTGTACATGACCATCTGATCATTCATCACTCCAGTGTTAATCTGCTAAATTGTAATTATTCGCCTACCTCCTCATGCCTTTTGCACACAATGTATATAGACTCTTTTTCTTCTTTTTTTCTACTGTGTTATTGACCTGTTAATTGTTTACTCCATGTGTAACTCTGTGTTGTTGTCTGTTCACACTGCTATGCTTTATCTTGGCCAGGTCGCAGTTGCAAATGAGAACTTGTTCTCAACTAGCCTACCTGGTTAAATAAAGGTGAAATAAAATAAAAATAAATATATGTGTGTGGTTTAGACACCATTCCCTTTATAAAGCCACTTGTTTATTTTCTGTGACACCTGCAGGTGGACAAGGGGGTGTAGACATTGTGCCGTGTGTCAACCCCCGTGTGTTTCTCCCTCCCTGCAGGTGGACAAGGGGGTGTAGACATTGTGCCGTGTGTCAACCCCCGTGTGTTTCTCCCTCCCTGCAGGTGGACAAGGGGGTGTAGACATTGTGCCGTGTGTCAACCCCCGTGTGTTTCTCCCTCCCTGCAGGTGGACAAGGGGGTTTAGACATTGTGCCGTGTGTCAACCCCCGTGTGTTTCTCCCTCCCTGCAGGTGGACAAGGGGGTGTAGACATTGTGCCGTGTGTCAACCCCCGTGTGTTTCTCCCTCCCTGCAGGTGGACAAAGTGTGTGGTCGGTCAGCCAAGGAGCCCCGCACCAGCGTCCACCCTGACCCCGCCCCGGAGGTCACGACCTCCACGGTGACATCATCGACCGTCCCTCCCTCTGACCCCCCCTCCATCCCCCCACCAGAACAGCTGATGGGACAACTTGCCCACCTGAGGAGGTAAGGCTGGGCCAGACAGAGCTGGGACAAAAGTTCTGTCCGGATCCGAAACACCTGGGAAATCAGATCCTTTCTTCGACATCAGATTTGAAACTTTTCGGTTTCCATTATCCTCGTGTGAGTCACATTCTCATTGCATGTTAAATAGGCAGAATAACCTATTGGTTTTCTGTCAAATACTTGACATGCTCTTGATTTAACCCAGTGGGCTGGGATGGCGGAGCTGTGCACGTTATATCAAGCACATCTAATGTGTTTGAAAGGAAAACGATAGGTACTTGATCTAAGTCTGGTGACAGATGAACATCACGTGACCGTCATAAATAAACGTAATTGTTTTTACATAGTGTGATAGCCAAGGGAATTATGGACTTTGAGATTCTTGGCTCAATCTTAAATGACATGTTATTCATCTATACAGTACATATAGTATAGTGATTCTGCCACACACACACACATACACACTCACACACTCACACAGACATACTGTGTGTTACACACTCCTCTCACACGGTCCGATTCCCCCTCTACCTAGTCCTTTGAGGCCCCCTGTGCCCACGGCAGCTGGCAGGGCAGTGCCCACAGGGAGGGGGGAAGATTAATACTGATGGACCGCTTCCTGTTTACCCAGACTACCATAGCCCCAGCTCAGATCAGCTGCCCACCTCAGTGCTATCACATAGGCACACACAGACACACAGTCACACAGTCACATATTAGGCACACATACACACACACACACACCCACACACACTCACTCACACAGACACAGACACACAGTCACATATTAGGCATTAAGGCGCACACACACACACACACACACACACACACACACACACACACACACACACACACACACACACACACACACACACACACACACACACACACACACACACACGCACACACACGTACAGGCACAGTCAAATATTAGGCACTCACTCACTCACTCACTCACTCACTCACTCACTCACTCACTCACTCACTCACTCACTCACTCACTGACACAGACACCCAGGTGTTGTGGTGCCAGTCTAGCTGATGGTCTTGCCCTGGCGCTGCCACCCTGCTCCGCGCCAACAGTATCCAGCGCCCAGCCCTCTGCCAGCCTACCCACAGACCAGTGGGCAGTATCCTCCTCACACACAGCAGTTTACACTGGCAGAGGCACAAGGCCAGTAGCCGCTGGAGGGAATGGAAAGGAATATGATATAGTGGAATAACAAGGGAAATGGATTTTGACATAAATATATTGTAGTTTAATTGTATTATGATAACACAGAATGAAGTAGAGAGGGAGGAGTGGACACTCATTTTATGACTTGTACTTTGTTTCCAGTTAGTTCCCTTAGACAACAATCTAATTTCCAGGCAGGAATCTAATTTCCAGACAGTAATCTAATTTCCAGACAACAATCTAATTTCCAGACAACAATCTAATTTCCAGGCAGGAATCTAATTTCCAGACAACAATCGAATTTCCAGACAACAATCTGATTTCAAGACAACAATCGAATTTCCAGACAGCAATCGAATTTCCAGACAGCAATCTAATTTCCAGACAGCAATCTAATTTCCAGACAACAATCTGATTTCAAGACAACAATCTGATTTCAAGACAACAATCTAATTTCAAGACAACAATCTAATTTCAAGACAACAATCTAATTTCAAGACAACAATCTAATTTACAGACAACAATCTAATTTACAGACAACAATATCAATTTACTTTGTGAAAAAGTACACACATACAGTTCTGTTGTATTCTTAAATGTGAATTTAATTGCTCACTTGTATGACTTTCAACAGCTGTTTTAACATTGTCACGTGGGACAACAAATGAGTGTCTCAACCTACTGTATGGGGTGTGTGGGAGGGGTGTGTGTGGGGTGTGTTTGGTGGGTTTTTTGGGGTGTTTCCCACCCTGACCTCTGACCTCTGCATGTGCATGACTCACCCTTATCCAGGGTCGTAAACTGACTATTTCTTCCTCTCCCTCCCCTCCTTGTTTTGTCTTGCCCTCATTTTGTCCCACCCCCCGTTTTCTTTGTTTTCTCTCCCTGCACCTCTCCTGCTTGTGTCATTCTCCCCCCCCCCCCCCGGACTCCTTCCATCCTCAGTTCATTCCCCCTGAAACCCTCCAAGAACGATAAACCTAGAAGTCTGAAAAAGATCTCTAGGTAAGCATGACCAACCAACCCACCCAGCCGGTGAATGACAACTACCTCTCTCTGTCTCTGCTTCTCAGTCTCACATATGTATGTCTGTCTTTGTCTTTGTCCATGTATCTTTCTGTCTGTGCCCTCTGCTTCTATCTCGATCTCTCCCTCTCACCCTCCCTCTCTCTCTCTCTCTCTCTCTCTCTCTCTCTCTCTCTCTCTCTCTCTCTCTCTCTCTCTCTCACCCTCTCTCTCTCACCCTCTCTCTCTCTCTCTCTCTGTGTGTGACAGCACTATGTTGTCATCAGTATTGGATCAGGCTATGATGTCTCTCAACATATGTGTGTGTATCTGTCTGTCTATCTGGCTAGTGACAGGTGATTAATGATATGGTTTAACCCTTCATAATCCCCTCGTCATTCATTAGGATCCCATTCGCGGCCCACCCCTAACGGGAGGCTCTGATACTATCGTCATGACAGCCCTGACTGATGGGGTCCTAACAGCATGTGACCTCACATGACCCATATTATTGGAGTTCCCCTGTCTCTTGGGTGGCCGTAACAGGTGCCTGATCAGAATTATTATCTTGTTTGGCCACCAGTCACTACAACATCCATATTATTTTCAATGTGTTTTTAAAGATCTATGGGAACTATATTTCTTTAGGTTCGACAGTATTCCTTTAGGTTCTGTCTATGCACCTGTCATTTTATTTACACGTTCATATCATGATTACATATCATATGTAGTTGGGTGGTAGCCATAGACGTTACAGTGTGCTGTGTTTCTTATAACATGGGGTCTGTACCCTGACTCTCACCCCTCTGTCCTCTGTCCCACCTCTCTATCCCTCCTTTCTCTATCCTTTTGATCTCCATCCTCTCTGTTCTCTCCATCCTCTCTTTCCATCTCAGGGAGTTTCTGAGCTACATCCAGCGCTATAAGTCATTCTTTGCCGTGCTTCCGGAGATGCTGTGTGAGGGAGAGATGGTGGTGGACGACTTTACCTGCTGGAGCGGAGACGACGTGGTGGAGAGGTAAGACTGGAGAGAGGGAAAGAGAGCGGGATGGGGGATGAGAGAGGAGGATAAAGGAGTGCAGGTGATGTGTGAGATGACGTGGTGGAGAGGTAAGACTGAAGAGAGGGAAAGAGAGCGGGATGGGGGATGAGAGAGGAGGATAAAGGAGTGTAGGTGATGTGTGAGATGATGTGGTGGAGAGGTAAGACTGAAGAGAGGGAAAGAGAGCGGGATGGGGGATGAGAGAGGAGGATAAAGGAGTGTAGGTGATGTGTGAGATGACGTGGTGGAGAGGTAAGACTGAAGAGAGGGAAAGAGAGCGGGATGGGGGATGAGAGAGGAGGATAAAGGAGTGTAGGTGATGTGTGAGATGACGTGGTGGAGAGGTAAGACTGAAGAGAGGGAAAGAGAGCGGGATGGGGGATGAGAGAGGAGGATAAAGGAGTGTAGGTGATGTGTGAGATGACGTGGTGGAGAGGTAAGACTGGAGAAATGTGTAGGGGGGGGGGGTGTTAGAGAGAGGAAGGAAAGAGAGAGGGGGTCGAATAGGTAAGACAGGAATTATGACCACTCAGTGTTGTTTAGAAGCTCATACGCTGCCCTACTCTACTGGGTCTGCTGGTAGAGTGTGTGTTTGTGTTGTGTGTTGGTGTAATACGCCTGTGTGTGGTATCATGAGGCTGTTGTTAATTTGCGAGGGAATGTGGAAGTCATAAGGAACATCTTTCCCTGTTGGATGAAGTATAGCACTGTCTGTCTGTCTGTCTGTCTGTCTGTCTGTCTGTCTGTCTGTCTGTCTGTCTGTGTCTGTCTGTCTGTCTGTCTGTCTGTTCTGTCTGTCTGTCTGTCTGTCTGTCTGTCTGTCTGTCTGTCTGTCTGTCTGTCTGTCTGTCTGTCTGTCTGTCCTGTCTGTCTGTCTGTCTGTCTGTCTGTCTGCTGTCTGTCTGTCTGTCTGTCTGTCTGTCTGTCTGTCTGTCTGTCTGTCTGTCTGTCTGTCTGTCTGTCTGTCTGTCTGTCTGTCGTCTGTCTGTCTGTCTGTCTGTCTGTTCTGTCTGTCTGTCTGTCTGTCTGTCTGTCTGTCTGTCTGTCTGTCTGTCTGTCTGTCTGTCTGTCTGTCTGTCTGTCTGTCTGTCTGTCTGTCTGTCTGTCTGTCTGTCTGTCTGTCTGTCTGTCTGTCTGTCTGTCTGTCTGTCTGTCTGTCTGTCTGTCTGTCTGTCTGTCTGTCTGTCTGTCTGTCTGTCTGTCTGTCTGTCTGTCTGTCTGTCTGTCTGTCTGTCTGTCTGTCTGTCTGTCTGTCTGTCTGTCTGTCTGTCTGTCTGTCTGTCTGTCTGTCTGTCTGTCTGTCTGTCTGTCTGTCTGTCTGAGCTGTTTGTTTGGTGCTGATTTGGGGGCGTGGCTTTCGATCCTTCTTCCTGTACGTGGCTGTGTGGGATCCACTCATCACCTGGACATTTAAACCACTGCCATGTGTGTCTTTGCATGTGTGTATGCATTTGTGTATGTGTGAGAGAGTGTACATACGTGTGTGTGTGTGTGTGTATGCGCAAACGCTGATCTGTAACTTATTCCATTTCTGGAAGGGCTTCATAAGCGTTTCTAGAACGTTCTCTTCCCTATGCAATTATGACAACACTGGGGCCTGCGGTGGCCCCTGCCTGGCTTCAGTTACCATGGTGTACACACACACACACATACACACACAGAGACAACCCTGGCCACCCATCTGATAGTGTTTGTCCTCTATGCTATTGTTTTAGTTTGGCCTCGTCGTCCATACTGCATGTCTCTTAGTCTGTCCCATGGGGATTGTGGGAGTAGAGGGCACTGTGCTTCTGATGAAAGGAACTCTCTACTCTCCCCTTCTCCACTCTCCCCTTCTCTACTCTCCCCTTCTTTTCTCTCCCCTTCTCTACTCTCCCCTTCTCTACTCTCCCCTTCTTTTCTCTCTTTTTTTCTTCTCTGGCACTGAGAGAGACCAAAAGAGAGACAGAGAGAGAGGGAGGGAGAGAGAGAGACAGAGAAACAGAGAGAAAAAGAGATAGACAGAGAAAAGAGGCCCAGTTCCTGACTTTATGCACTTAAAAATGTATCATTGGCTCTTAGAGAGACCACACATTCATCATGTCAAGCATTCTGACACAGCATGTCTCTCAGTGAAAACAACCCTGGTGTTCTCTGTTACCAAGAACATATGAGAGGAGAAGAGAGGGGTAGAGAGGAGGAGAAGAGAGTGGTAGGGAGGAGGAGAAGAGAGCGGTAGAGAGGAGAAGAGAGGGGTAGAGAGGAGGAGAAGAGAGAGGGAGAGAGAAGAAGAGAGGGGTAGGGAGGAGGAGAAGAGAGAGGAAGAGAGGGTTAGAGAGGAGAAGAGAGAGGGAGAGAGAAGAAGAGATTGGTAGGGAGGAGGAGAAGACAGAGGTAGAGAGGAGAAGAGAGGGGTAGAGAGGAGGAGAAGAGAGGGAGAGAGGAGGTACATGGAGTGCTGGAACACAAAACCGGGCTAAACAAATGAAATCATCCAGCACTTTGAGAAGATATGGTTCAACCAACACTTTGAGAAGCTATGGTTCATCCAACACTTTGAGAAGCTATGGTTCATCCAACACTTTGAGAAGATATGGTTCATCCAACACTTTGAGAAGCTATGGTTCATCCAACACTTTGAGAAGATATGGTTCATCCAACACTTTGAGAAGCTATGGTTCATCCAACACTTTGAGAAGCTATGGTTCATCCAACACTTTGAGAAACTATGGTTCATCCAACACTTTGAGAAGCTATGGTTCATCCAACACTTTGAGAAGCTATGGTTCATCCAACACTTTGAGAAGCTATGGTTCATCCAACACTTTGAGAAGCTATGGTTCATCCAACACTTTGAGAAGCTATGGTTCATCCAACACTTTGAGAAGCTATGGTTCATCTGACACTTTGAGAAGATATGGTTCATCCAACACTTTGAGAAGATATGATATTCTGACACAGCATGTCTCTCAGTGAAAACAACCCTGGTGTTCTCTGTTACCAAGAACATATGAGAGGAGAAGAGAGGGGTAGAGAGGAGGAGAAGAGAGTGGTAGGGAGGAGGAGAAGAGAGCGGTAGAGAGGAGAAGAGAGGGGTAGAGAGGAGGAGAAAAGAGAGGGAGAAAGAAGAAGAGAGGGGTAGGGAGGAGGAGAAGAGAGAGGGAGAGAGAAGAAGAGAGGGGTAGGGAGGAGGAGAAGAGAGAGGAAGAGAGGGTTAGAGAGGAGAAGAGAGAGGGAGAGAGAAGAAGAGAGGGGTAGGGAGGAGGAGAAGACAGAGGTAGAGAGGAGAAGAGAGGGGTAGAGAGGAGGAGAAGAGAGAGGGAGAGAGGAGGTACATGGAGTGCTGGAACACAACACCGGGCTAAACAAATGAAATCATCCAGCACTTTGAGAAGATATGGTTCATCCAACACTTTGAGAAGCTATGGTTCATCCAACACTTTGAGAAGCTATGGTTCATCCAACACTTTGAGAAGATATGGTTCATCCAACACTTTGAGAAGATATGGTTCATCCAACACTTTGAGAAGCTATGGTTCATCCAACACTTTGAGAAGATATGGTTCATCCAACACTTTGAGAAGATATGGTTCATCCAACACTTTGAGAAGCTATGGTTCATCCAACACTTTGAGAAGCTATGGTTCATCTGACACTTTGAGAAGCTATGGTTCATCTGACACTTTGAGAAGCTATGGTTCATCTGACACTTTGAGAAGCTATGGTTCATCCAACACTTTGAGAAGCTATGGTTCATCTGACATTGAGAAGCTATGGTTCATCTGACATTGAGAAGCTATGGTTCATCTGACATTGAGAAGCTATGGTTCATCCAACACTTTGAGAAGCTATGGTTCATCTGACACTTTGAGAAGCTATGGTTCATCTGACATTGAGAAGATGTTGTTCATCTGACACTCTTCAAGGCCAGCAGCACTCTTCAGCAGTCTGTGTGTGTGTCGGTATGTGTGTGCATGCGTGTGTGTTTGTGAGAAAGAGAGTAACAGAGAGAAAAGAAAGAGAGTCTTTGTGATGTTACAGACTTATCCTTTGGTTCAGTGAGCCACTATATTTATTGAGAAATGTGTGAAATTGAGTCTGCCCGGCTCACCCCATGGTGCACTGTTATCCAACAACTTCTAAGTCAGCAACCTCTTGTGTGTGTGTGTGTGTGTGTGTGTGTGTGTGTGTGTGTGTGTGTGTGTGTGTGTGTGCGCGCGTGTGTGTGTGTGTGTGTGAGAGAGCAACAGGACAGGGCACTGTGCCCCTCTCTCGCCCCTGTGCCCCTCTCTCGCCCCAGTGGCCGTCTCTCGCCCCTGTGCCCCTGGTCGGGGTAGGTAGCAGTGTGGAGGGACCGGGGGGGCAGGGAGGCCTTGGCAGGATAAAGGCCCATTGTTGGGAGAGCGGAGTGAGGCACAGCCCTGCAGTGGGGACCCCCAAACCCTGAAGGGTAGAAACAAAGACCCTCCTATGAGGCTGTATGGGAAATAATGGAGCCCTGAGGCCCTGTACTCACTGTAGACCTGTTAGCTTGCATATACCCTGCCTGGGAATGTCCTAGCCTACCCTGACTAAAAAGAGAGGAGAGGAGAGGCGAAGGGAGGAAGGAAGGGAGGAGAGGATAGGAAGAGAGGTGAGGGAAGAGGAGAGGAGCGAAGTAGATGAGGGGAGTAGAGGAGTCCAGATTTGAGAAAAGAGGCCAGGATGGTGTTACATGTCCAAAACAAATGGCACCGTGTCCCTGTAGAGTTATAACTCCTGCTATGTGGAGCTACTGTGAATATGCTTCCCCATTCTATATTCTGGAGAATGGTGTTGCAGTAGGAATGGTGCTGCAGTAGGAATGGTGCTGTAGTAGGAATGGTGCTGCAGTAGGAATGGTGCTGCAGTAGGAATGGTGCTGCAGTAGGAAAGGTACACTGTCCTAGTAGAGTTGTAATTTCGTGGGGAGGGGCGGGTCTCACAGAGGTTCTGTGGGTATGGTGCATTCCCAGAAAGCAGCAGGAAAATAACACACACTGTCCCATATCACTCTATACTCTCCAAATGCTGTACAACAGCTGGGACACCTATTCATTCACATACATAAAGTATCTGTGTGTGTGCGTGCGTGCGTGTGTGTGTGTGTGTGTGTGCGTGTGTGAGTGTGTGTGATAAGGTCTCAATGGACTAATAAAATGACATAGATGTGAATGTTTCACACCACACTCCAGAACGGGAGAATGTACAAAGCAGATAGACTCCAAATAGATTGTACAGACGTAGGATCTTCATTGGCAGGACATGTAATAATTGTAGTGCATTTGAGGTTTAAAAAGGGTTCTGATGTCTGTAATTTCCAGTTATAAAACAAAAAATATATTAATCCCTACAAAAAATGTCCATAATCCGCATAATAATTCACATTTCCAGTTGCTTCAGGATTATTTTCCTGCTGTAGCAAACTGGCTCAAATGAAGGTCCTACATCTGTACACATACATCTTATTCTTATCACTAGTATCATGACATTGTTCATCCTCATCGTCATTATTATCATCAACATCAACAACATGTACTTAGTGTTTGAAGGATGTATTTCAAGAAGTCTTTTTTTTAAATGTGTCACGTTCAACACCAGCACTTTCACTCAGGATAACAAGGGTTGTCAGTCCGACCACTCTCTCTGTCATCCAGAAATCCAAACACAGCATCTGGCATGGTCTCTGTGAGTTAGTTCGAGTACACTATCTTTTTTTCTACTTTCTTCTTGTATACTTTATGAGAGAGAGAGAGAGACAGAGAGAAATTCTTCTCCCAGCCATGTTCTCCAAGAGAGGGTCAGGGTGTTTGTGTGTGTGTATGTGTATTTGTGTGTGTGGTACAGGAAGGCCAGCGAGAGGTGAGATATCTCAGAGCTGATTCCTAAACCATGTGGAGGAGGACAATGCGCCTGTAGTGCTTCTGAATGCCTCACATAACTGGAAGGTTAGGACAATCTGTTTGTTTATCATCCTGACATCTGGAATCCTGATGTCAGGATCACGGGGAGAGGCAGAGAGGTCTGCACTCTGTACTGGGTAAAGGCGTCACCCCTTTCTCCTTCCCACTGGGCACAGACGTCAATTCAACATCCATTCGACATTGGTTCCATTGAAAACAACATCGATTCAACCGGTGTGTGCCCAGTGGGTTCTTTGTCTTTCGCTCTCTCATATCTCAATGTCTCACTCTCTCTTGGTATCATTATGCATGGACACTTGCATGTACACACGTACACACACGGGCACGCACACACACACACACACACACACACACACACACACACACACACACACACACACACACACACACACACACACACACACACACACACACACACACACACACACACACACACACACACAGTAACAGGTAGGCCTACATATACTGTAAACCCAAACAGTTGTGTCACCAACAGTGCCTTCACTGCAGCCTGGCTTGCTTTGTGGTGAAAGAGAGAGAGAGAGACAGAGAGAGAGAGATATGTTTAAGGAGAGAGAGAGATGTTTAAGGAGAGAGAGAGACAGGGAGAGGGAGAGAGAGAGAGAGAGAGAGAGAGAGAGAGATGTTTAAGGAGAGAGAGAGAGAGTTGTTTAAGGAGAGAGAGAGACAGGGAGAGGGAGAGAGAGAGAGAGAGAGAGAGTTGTTTAAGGAGAGAGAGAGACAGGGAGAGGGAGAGAGTTATTTAAGGAGAGAGAGAGACAGGGAGAGAGAGAGAGAGAGAGAGATGTTTAAGGAGAGAGAGAGACAGGGAGAGGGAGAGAGAGAGAGAGAGAGAGAGAGAGAGAGGGAGAGAGAGAGATGTTTAAGGAGAGAGAGAGAGTTGTTTAAGGAGAGAGAGAGACAGGGAGAGGGAGAGAGAGAGAGAGAGATGTTTAAGGAGAGAGAGAGTTGTTTAAGGAGAGAGAGAGACAGGGAGAGGGAGAGAGTTGTTTAAGGAGAGAGTGAGACAGGGAGAGGGAGAGAGTTGTTTAAGGAGAGAGAGAGACAGGGAGAGGGAGAGAGTTGTTTAAGGAGAGAGAGAGACAGGGAGAGGGAGAGAGTTGTTTAAGGAGAGAGAGAGACAGGGAGAGGGAGAGAGTTGTTTAAGGAGAGAGAGAGACATGGAGAGGGAGAGAGTTGTTTAAGGAGAGAGACAGGGAGAGGGAGAGAGAGGTTGAGAGAGAGCGAGAGAGACAGGGAGATTAAAAGGAACATCAAAATCGAAATTCCAATTAGAATATGGCTCAACATTTTTCAATCAGTTATAGAACCAATTGCTCTATATGGCAGTGAAGTATGGGGTCCACTCTCTAATTATGAATTTACCAAATGGGACAAACATCCAATCAAAATACTGCATGCAGAGTTTTGCAAGACTGTATTGCAAGTCCAAATAACGCATGCAGAGCAGAATTGTGCCAATACCCCCTCCTCATTCGAATAGAAAAAAGAGCCATCAAATTTTACAACCATCTAAAAACAAGTGACCCCAAACCATTCCATCACACAGCTCTACAATGTCAAGAGATGAAACCAGAGAAGAGTCCCCTCAGCCAGCTGGTTCTGAGGCTCAGTTCACCAACCCAAACCAACCCCATAGAGCCTCAGGACAGCACTCAGCCAGCTGGTTCTGAGGCTCAGTTCACCAACCCAAACCAACCCCATAGAGCCTCAGGACAGCACTCAGAAAATCTGGCCTAACCAATTCATCACAAAACAAAAAGAAAAATATATCACCTATTGGCAAAAAATCTAAGTAAACTTCAATGCTATTTGACTCTAAACAGACAGTACATGGTGGCAGACTATCTGACCACTGTGACTGATAGAAAACTGAGGAAAACATTGACTAGGTACAGACTCAGTGAGCACAGTCTGGCTATAGAGACCGGTCGTCACAGACAAACCTGGCTGCCCAGAGAGGACAGGCTGTGCTCACTCTGCTCCATGGGAGAGGTAGAGACAGAGCTGCATTTCCTATTACACTGTGACAAATACTCAGACCTAAGAGAATATTTCTTTCCCAAAATTATAACTCAATACAAAGAATTTGAAACTATAAAAGATGAAGAAAAAATCAAATATTTATTGGGTGAAAAGCCAAAATGTGTAATTTTGGCAGCCAAATATGTGTCCTCCTGCCACAACCTGAGGGACAGCCAGTGAAAAGCCAAATATGTGTCCTCCTGCCACAACCTGATGGACAGCCAGTGAAAAGTGCAAAGTAATGTCGATAATATTTCCCATCTTGTTTTGTTTTATCTTTCATACCACGTCATGTGTCTTCTCAGTCATGAGAGAGAGACTGTCTTTTCAGTCATGTTGACACTGGTCCACTACCAGGTCATGTGTCATCTCAGTCATGTTGACACTGGTCTACTACCAGGTCATGTGTCATCTCAGTCATGTTGACACTGGTCCACTACCAGGTCATGTGTCTTCTCAGTCATGTTGACACTGGTCTACTACCAGGTCATGTGTCTTCTCAGTCATGTTGACACTGGTCCACTACCAGGTCATGTGTCTTCTCAGTCATGTTGACACTGGTCTACTACCAGGTCATGTGTCTTCTCAGTCATGTTGACACTGGTCCACTACCAGGTCATGTGTCTTCTCAGTCATGTTGACACTGGTGTACTACCAGGTCATGTGTCTTCTCAGTCATGTTGAGACTGGTCTACTACCATTGCTTTAATGTATTGTTGTTCTCATTAATATTGTTGTTGTAGTTGTTAATGGTAATCCCATGTCCACTACGACTATTTATACATAAATATATTTTATATATATTTTCATTTTATTTATATTTTTCGATATGTATACGTTGACAATGTAAGTAATAATGAACTTGCCATGTCAATAAAGGCAATTGAATTGAATTGACAGGGAGAGAAAGAGAGAGGTTGAGAGAGAGACAGGGAGAGGGAGAGCAAGATGTTGAAAGGGAGAGAGAGAGACAGGGAGAGGGAGAGAGAGGTTGAAAGGGAGAGAGAGGGAGAGAGGTTGAGAGAGAGGTTGAGAGGGAGAGATAGAGACGGGGAGAGGGTGAGAGAGGTTAAGAGGGAGAGAGAGGTTGAGAGGGAGAGATAGAGACGGGGAGAGGGTGAAAGTGGTTGAGAGGGTGAGATAGAGATGGGGAGATGGAGAGAGAGGTTGAGAGGGAGAGATAGAGACGGGGAGAGGGAGAGAGAAGTTGAGAGGGTCAGAGAGGTTGAGAGAAAGAGTGAGAGAGAGAGAGACAGAGAAAGACATTGAGAGAGTGATAGAGAGAGAGTGGGAAGGGGGGGGGGTGTTGTGGTGACGACTGAGGGACTGCACAGTCAGATATATTAAGGGGGGACCTCGCCAGACTGTGTGTGGCTGAGGCTTGCGTCTTGGCAGTGAAATTCCCTTTCATACCAGCTCTGACCAGAACCCTGTTCTGAGACGAGCTTCCATGTCTGTCTGTCTGTCCACCCAGAGACACAGTCAGGCTGTCTGCAGTGTGTGTGAAGTCTCTCTTCGCCCCTTCTTTTGTTCCCTCGCCGTTATCCTCCTCCCTTATCCCCCCCCCTGCTTTTAACCCCTCCCTTACTCTCCGTCTCCCCATATGTGGTTGTCTTACCTACTTACCTACTTACCTACCTTAGTTGAATGCACTTCCGGTAAGTTAAGTGTGTCTGCTAACAGTGACGTGTCCAGAGCGTTTTGAATGGGGCGGCCAAGGCGGAGGAAAGACCCAGTTTCGGGGGACAATAACATTTTCAACCTTAATCGATGCAAGGTGGATTTTTCAATATAATTATGATGTTTCAGAGCGTTTGGTACATTCCCAGGATTTTATAGAAGGGTATTAGCATACAGAAGGAAATTCACGTGACAGTGACATCCAGAATGCTAATTGTACCGCGACATATTCAAATGCCCCCACCATTTGAATAGAAAAGGGGCATCTATTACGAACACCATCAGGGTCATGGCATTCAGCCAAGAAAGTGGCGTGTGTACATGGATGCCAAGGGGAACCAGGCTTCCCCCAAAAGTGGCAAAGAAAAAAGAAACAAACCTATAAAAGGATTTCTCATTCGTGTCTATCAGTGTTTCAGAATTCTCCTTCAATTCACTAGAGGCTGAATCGGTTTCAGCGGAGAAAGGATCTGAGCGAGGATCTGAACGGCCCTCTGTCCTACTATCTGTAGTCCATCTGTCTGATGCTGTCTGGCCAAAAAGAATAATGACATGTCATGTTATGTTTGGCCAGACAGCATCAGATTGATGGACTCAACATACTAAGACAGAGGGGCCCTGTTTGCCTCGCTCGGATGCTTTCTCCGCTGAGATTTAAGTATCTTGCTGTTGGTGTGCGTCTTGGTCAAAATTAACTTGAGGGGGGGGGGGGGGGGGGCACTAAAATGTAGATGAAGAATTTTATCCACAGTGGGATCAGTAATTGTCAAGTTAATCGTCAGGTAACTTGCGACACCAGTCAGTCATTCAGTGAGTCAGTGAGACCATGCTCTCATTGTTACACACAGCCCCGTCTCAGACAAAAGTCTAGGACATACTCTCCCCCCGAACCCTTCCAACCCTCCACACTTCCTAGATCTCACCCTACCTAACCTTTCCCTCACCTTTCATCCTTTCAACCTCATTAGAACGTAACATTTCTGCCCCTTATCTCCGTTCCTCTCTCGTTCCTCCCCTCCTTCCATCCCACTTTCCTTTCCAGTTATCCTCGGAGCCAGCGGCCTATCCCTTTCCCATAACCCGTAGCTGTTGGCTAGGACCCCACCATGACCTACACTGCTCACTGACAAGACTCTTTCTCTCTGTGTGTGTGTGTGTGTGTGTGTCAGCGGAGTGCCCTGTCGTGGCCGTGGGCGAAAGAGAGAGGAGAGACAATGGAATGTATACACCGAGTGTGTGTGTGTGTGTGTTTATACACAGGACCTGCACATGTGTGTGTGGGGTGGTTTATGATGTTTTAATGATTGTGTAAGTGTGTGCATGTGTTATTGTAGGCTTGCAAACTGTTTTGATGTTAAGTTTTGATGTTAAGTTTGTGCGGGTTCCCATAGTGTTTGTGTGTGTTTGTGCAGGTTCCCATAGTGTTTGTGTGTGTTTGTGCAGGTTCCCATAGTGTTTGTGTGTGTTTGTGGGTTCCCATAGTGTTTGTGTGTGTTTGTGGCTTCACATAGTGTTTGTGTGTGTTTGTGGGTTCCCATAGTGTTTGTGTGTGTTTGTGGGTTCACATAGTGTTTGTGTGTGTTTGTGGGTTCCCATAGTGTTTGTGTGTGTTTGTCAGTCTGCAAATTCGACTATGTGCAGTATGTCTGCATGATTTGTCTGAGTGTGTTGACTCTTGGTAATAAATGAATCTACAAGCTCATATAATGTGATGACTTGTATCTCCCTATGTAGAACCTTTATGGAGAATGTTGTAGCATTTGGTTGAGCAGTATGCAAAGTTAGTTAGATGTGCTCAGGAAATGGATTCAACAGTATTTAATGGACCGTCAATGATATATATTTTACTATAACATTTTACATGGGACTGACATGCATTCACAACGTTTCACACTGTTCTCATTGGCAAGGCTACAGACTAGTGAGGAGGGCTGGGAGGGAGTAACAGAGGGAGAGAGACAGGGAGGGAGAGAGTCAGGGAGGGAGAGAGACAGGGAGGGAGAGAGTCAGGGAGGGAGAGAGACAGGGAGGGAGAGAGTCAGGGAGGGAGAGAGACAGGGAGGGAGAGAGTCAGGGAGGGAGAGAGACAGAGAGAGAGACAGAGAGAGAGACAGGGAGGGAGAGAGACAGGGAGGGAGAGAGTCATGGAGGGGGAGAGACAGGGAGGGAGAGAGACAGGGAGGGAGAGAGTCAGGGAGGGAGAGAGTCAGGGAGGGAGAGAGTCAGGGAGGGAGAGAGACAGGGAGGGAGAGAGTCAGGGAGGGAGAGAGACAGGGAGGGGGAGAGACGGAGGGAGAGAGTCAGGGAGGGAGAGAGTCAGGGAGGGAGAGAGTCAGGGAGGGAGAGAGACAGGGAGGGGGAGAGTCAGGGAGGGAGAGAGTCAGGGAGGGAGAGAGTCAGGGAGGCAGAGAGAGAGAGTCAGGGAGGGAGAGAGTCAGTCAGGGAGGGAGAGAGGGAGGGAGGGAGAGAGGCAGAGAGAGAGACAGGGAGGGAGAGAGACAGGGAGGGGGAGAGGGAGGG
>NC_034203.2:15220991-15239877 GCF_002021735.2 Oncorhynchus kisutch
GAACGCTTTCCCAATGGGTTCGGGTTACTGTACACACGCACGCACACACACACACAGACACACACAGACACACACACAGTACTACTTCCTATGTCCCTCACACGATAACAGTGGCCCGGTGAATAGTGGTCATTGAGTAGAGTAAGTCAGATATAACTTTATTGTAAAGGTGTGTGTGTGTGTGTCTTCTTATGCGCTTTACCCTATGCCCTGCCAGCCAGTAGCCCAGAAATAGTCTATAGCCATCTATAGGGCCATAAGCCCGTGTCCACCCGGCTACACACACACTCCGTGTTTGGATCAAAGCAGAGATTTGGGAGAGGATTTGCCCAGCCCTTACAACTGCATTAGAGGGGGTTAGAGATGTAGAGCTGTAGTTAAGTCGTACGGATCAGGGTTGTATTCATTAGGTGCGAAACAGAAGAAAACCGACTAAAACAGGGAGGGAAGTTGTCCAATAAGAAATGCTCGCTTTCCTTTTGCGTCACAAAAACCTTTGCAGCGATTTGAAATGTGTACACTAATGAATACAACCCAGTTTGGCTTGACAATGACAGCAAGGAGTTGGCAAGAGCACAGGCAAATCTAGCACCAGACTTAAGGCAATACCTGACTGTGGTACTACAGGTCCAGAGTTACCTGCCCATGTCATGCGAAACATGTAAAATAGCTCCCAGGTACAATGGTTCGTTGAAGTATTGTCACGATGCTTTTCATTTTGTGAATTCTTGGTTGGTGAGCAGACCTCAGACCTCACAACCATGAAGGGCAATGGGTTCTATAACTGATTCTAGTATTTTTAGCTAGATCCTAATTGGTATGTCGAATTTTATGTTCCTTTTAATGGCGTAGAAGGTCCTTCTTGCCTTATCTCTCAGATCGTTCACAGCTTTGTGGAAGTTACCTGTGGTGCTGATGTTTAGGCCAAGGTATGTATAGTTTTTTGTGTGCTCTAGGGCAACGGTGTCAAGATGGAATTTGTATTTGTGGTCCTGGCGACTGGACATCTCCTGGCGACTGGACCTTTTTTGTCTTACTTGAGATTTACTGTCACAGCCCAGGTCTGACAGAATATGTTATGAAGATCTAGGTGCTGTAGGCCCTCCAGGCCCTTGGTTGGTGACAGAAGCACCAGATCATCAGCAAACAGTAGACATTTTACTTCAAATTCTAGTAGGGTGAGGCTGGGTGCTGCAGACTTTTCTAGTGCCCTCGCCAATTCGTTGATATATATATTGAAGAGGGTGGGGCTCAAGCTGCATCCCTGTTTCACCCCACAGCCCTGTGGGAAGAAATGTGTGTGTTTTTTGCCAATTTTAACCGCACACTTGTTGTTTGTGTACATGGATTTTATAATGTTGTATGTTTTTCCCCCAACACCACTTTCCATCAATTTGTTTAGCAGACTGTTCTAGTGCCCTCACCAAATTGATTCAAAAGCTTTTTTGAAATCAACAAAGAAAGAGAAGATGTTGCCCTTGTTTTTGTTTTGTTTGTTTGTCAATTATGGTGTGCAGGGTGAACACGTGGTCTGTCATACGGTAATTTGGTTTAAAGCCAATTGGACATTTGCTCAGTACATTGTTTTCACTGAGGAAATGAACGAGTCTGCTGTTAATGATAATGCAGAGGATTTTCTAAAGGTTGTTGTTGACGGTAGTTATTGGGGTCAGTTATTGGGGTCAAATTTGTCTCCACTTTTGTTGATTGGGGTGATCAGTCCTTGGTTCCAAATATTAGGGAAGATGCCAGAGCTGAGGATGATGTTGAAGAGTTTAAGTATAGCCAGTTGGAATTTGTTGTCTGTGTATTTGATTCTTTATTTTAGGATACCATCAACACCACATTCCTTTTTGGGTTGAAAGGTTTGAATTTTGTCCTGTAGTTCATTCAATATAATTGGAGAACCCAGTGGGTTCTGGTAGTCTTTAATAGTTGATTTTAAGATGTGTATTTGATGATGTATATGTTTTTGCATTTGTTATTTATTGTAGAACGATAAATATTGCAGAAGTGGTTTATCCATTCATCTCCGTTTTGGATTGATAACTCTTCGTGTTGTTGTTTGTTTATTGTGTTGCAATTTTCCCAGAAGTGGTTAGATTCTATGGATTCTTCAATTACATTGAGTTGATTTCTGATGTGCTGTTCCTTCTTTTTCTATAGTGTATTTCTGTATTGTTTTAGTGATTCACCATAGTGAGACTCAGGTTTTCTGGGTCTCTATGTTTTTGATTGGACAGGTTTCTCAATTTCTTTTAGGTTTTTGCATTCTTCATCAAACCATTTGTCATTGTTGTTCATTTTCTTAGGTTGTCTGCTTGACATTTTTAGAATTGATAAGGAAGCTGAGAGGTCAGATATACTGTTTAGGTTTTCTACTGCCAAGTTTAACCTTCACTATTAAAGTGAAACATTTTGCCCAGGATTTTGTCTAAAAGGGATTGAAATTGTTGTTACCTAATAGTTTTTTGCTAAGTTTCTACACTACTTTGATTCCATCTATAGCATTTCTTAATATTATTTTTGCTTTGATGCCTCATGATTGAGTATTGCTCTGTTCAAGTAGACAGTGATGTTGCTGTGATCTGATAGGGGTGTCAGTGGGCTGACTGTGAATGCTCTGAGAGACTCTAGGTTGAGGTCAGTGATAAAGTCATCTACAGTACTACTGCCAAGAGATGAGCTGTAGGTGTACCCTCGAAGCCCTACCATTGACTATGTACAGACCCAGCGTATAACAGAGCTACAGGTGTTGTGACATAGTTGTGTCTAGGGGGGCATATTTAAGAGGTAATATTGTTACCTCCAGGCAAGGTCTAACAGTGTCAGGTTCTTGTCCAGGTCTGGCATTTAGGTCATCACAGACTAGTAGATGTCCCTGAACCTGTGTCTCTCTCTCTCTCTCTCTCTCTCCATAGCCTCTATCCTAGTAGCAGTTTGCTGTGCTGGTATAGTGCTACTTGGGTGTCATGTAGCTGTGGTTATGATTCTAGATCTCCTATCTGGTATCAAATGTCCACCTCCTGCTTACTTATCTTGGGGAATGAGTGTGTGTGTGTGTGCGTGTGCGATTGTGCACGTATGTGTGTTTGTGCCTATGTACATGTGTGTGTATGTGTGTGTGTGTGTGTGTGTGTATGCTCGGCTGATGTAGTGTGTGAAACACTAGAACTGGGCTCGGCTGTGCCATTACAGTAGCTGAGTTACAGCGCGCACGCACACACACACACACACACACACACACACACACACATACATACACACAGAGGCCCGGGGCAGACAGTTAGACAGGTGCTCCAACCACAACAGGTATTTAGTGACACCCCACCCACACATGCCCCGGCCCCGGCTGCCTCCGCTAACCTCAGCTATACGCAGGCTGATCACTAGAAATAGACTTACATTTCAGATGTTTGAAAAGGTCCTGAGAACGTCGATGTATGCCTTCCTCCACGCTCACCCCCAAAAATGAAAAACTATTGCCCAGCACTGGTGCAAACTCTTCATGCTCAGAAGCACACTGCTGCTGTGACCACTGCATCACCACAGTTCACAAGGCAATAGCAAGCTGGGAGAATACTTGATGATTTTTGATGGAAACAGCGCATTGTTTTTAGTTATTAGCCCTATTAGACCTTAACCACTCTGAATTAATACCTAAACGTAAACCTTTCAGTTGTTTCTATTTTAACCCAGTATCCACAAAATGAATGTGTCAAAAATCCATTTAACGTTGAATTTCGAAGGGAAACTATGAGATCTTGTTGCTATATGTGGGCTCCTTTTTATTTATTTGATTTGATCTTTATTTAACCAGGTAGGCTAGTTTTGCAACTGCGACCTGCAAAGCAGTGTGACACAGACAACAACACAGAGTTAAACATGGAGTAAACAATAAACCAGCCAATAACACAAACAAGTCAATGACAGCTGAGCTCCTGACTCGCTCCTGAGTGGCGCAGTGGTCTAAGGCACGCCATCTCAGTGCTCGTGGTGTCACTACAGACTCTGGTTTGATTCCAGGCTGTATCACAACTGGCTGTGATTGGGAGTCCCAATCAGCCCACTGTCGTCCAGGTTAGGGTTTTTCCGGGGTAGGCCTTCGTTGTAAACAAGAATTTGTTCTTAACTGACTTGCCTAGTTAAATAAATGAAACATGTCTGCTCCTTGGCATGTGGGTGGATGGTGGGGGGGGGGGGGCTGCTCCTATAATCTCTGCTTTAGTCCTTTATCTCCTCCCCCCCCCCCCCCCCCCCCCCTCCTATAATCTCTGCTTTAGTCCTCTCCCCCCCCCCCCCCCCCACACACACACACACACACACACGCACACACTGATGGGTCTCACCTGTTGCATCATGCCAATGCTGCCACCTGATGGTAAGTTAGTAGAAACAGCCAGGAAAGAGGTGTGCGGTGAAGTTGCCCATATACGCTGATCTTGGGTCAGTTTAGCATTTTTGGTTAGGATTGGGGGAGGAGAAGCTGATCCCAGATCTGTCATGGACACTTCACCCCAGAACCAGTGGTCTTCCATTCACTTTCATTTGACAAAGTAGGAGAAAAACTATCGATCAACCCAGCCCACTTCCTAAAGCTCGTCTGTCTATGTGACACAGTGGCAATCGTTTTCATTTCCTCCCTCTGTCCTTCTCCTCCTCTGAGTCTAACCCTCCCATCCATCCCTCTTTCTCTCCCACCCTGTTATAATGAGGATGAAGCCTGCGCGCGAGCACCAGTGAGTGTGTGTGAGTGAGTGAATGCGTGCGTGCATGTGTTCAGAGTGTTTATATGTGTGTATGTGGTTGCCTGCGCAGTATGTGGTCCTGTGTGTTTAAGAACATATGGGATACGGGTGAGGAAGCTATAATGACAGCAAACGAGGGGTTAGGAGAGGGTGAAAATGTGTTTTTTGGAGATGTCGTTTCTGCTTTTCCCAGGAGTGTGTGTGGCCTGTGGGCTGTTGGCTCATGCTCCACTGGTATGGTCGTGTAGCTGGTGGCTTTCACAGTGAGTTGACAGTACACACCCAGAACCACGGGAGGTTGATGGCACCTTTATTGGGAAGGACAGGCTCATGGTAATGGCTGGAGCGGTTGTAGTGGAATGGTATTAAAGACACCCCAGGAAGTATCTGCTACTTCTGCTAATGGGGATCCAACTGTATTTTGTATTTTATTTAACCTTTATTTAACTAGGCAAGTCAGTTAAGAACAAATATTTATTTACAATGACGGCCTAACAAAAGGCAAAAGGCCTCCTGCAGGGACGGGGGCCTGGGATTTCAAAAAATAAATAAATACAATATAAATATAGGACAAAACACACATCACAACAAGATAGACAACACATCACTACATAAAGAGAGACCCATGACAACACAGCATGGTAGCAACACAACATAACAACAACATGGTAGCAACATAACATGTTAGCAGCACAAAACATGGTATAAACATTATTGGGTACAGAGAACAGCACGAAGGTCAAGAAGAGACAACAATACATCACACAAAGTAGCCACAACTGTCAGTTAGAGTGTCCATGATTGAGTCTTTGAATGAAGAGATTGAGATAAGCGACCCAGGGGTGTGTGTGCTTTGGGGACCTTTAACAGAATGTGACTGGCAGAACGGGTGTTGTATGTGGAGGATGAGGGTTGCAGTAGATACTGTATCTCAGATAAGGGGAAGTGAGGGAATAGAAGGTTTAATAAATAAGCATCAACCAATGGGTCTTGCGACGGGTATACAGAGATGACCAGTTTACAGAGGAGTATAGAGTGCAGTGATGTGTCCTATAAGGAGCATTGGTGGCAAATCTGATGGCCGAATGGTAAAGAACATCTAGCCGCTCAAGAGCACCCTTACCTGCCGATCTATAAATTATCTCCGTAATCTAGCATGGGTAGGATGGTTATCCTAATCAGGGTTAGTTTGGCAGCTGGGGTGAAAGAGGAGTGATTACAATAGAGGAAACCAAGTCTAGATGTATCTTCAGCCTGCAGCTTTGATATGTGCTGAGAGAAGGACAGTGTACCGTCTAGCCATACTTCCAAGTACTTGTATGAGGTGACTACCTCAAGCTCTAAACCCTCAGAGATAGTAGTAACACCTGTGGGAAGAGAGGCATTCTTCCTACCACACCATGTGACCTTTGATTTGGAGGTGTTCAGAACACAGTTAAGGGTAGAGAAAGCTTGTTGGACACTAAGAAAGCTTTGTTGTTGAACACAAACTCCGGGGTTGAGTATAAGACTGTATCATCTGAAGATAAATGGATGAGAGAGCTTCCTACTGCCTGAGCTATGTTGTTGATGTAAATTGAGAAGAGCGTGGGGCCTAGGATTGATCCTTGGGGTACTCCCTTGGTGACATGCAGTGGCTGAGACAGCAGATGTTCGGACTTTATACATTGCACTCTTTGAGAGAGGTAGTTAGCAAACCAGGCCAAAGACCCATCAGAGACGTCAATACTCCTTAGCTGGCCCACAAGAATGGAATGGTCTACCGTATCAAAAGCGTTGGCCCAGTCAATAAAAATGGTAGCACAATATTGCTTAGAATCAAGGGCAATGGTGACATCATTGAGTACCTTTAAGGTTGCAGTGACACATCCATAACCTGGGCGGAAACCAGATTGCATACCCGAGAGAATAATAGACATCAAGAAAGTCAGTCAGTTGATTATTGACACGTTTTTCCAACACATTTGATAAACAGTTAGGATCAGCTTGATCTCCCCCTTTAAATAAAGGACTAACTGTGGCTGCCTTCCAAGCAATGGTAGCCTCCCCAGAGAGGAGAGACAGGTTAAAAGGTTTGGAGATAGGCTTGGCGATTATACGGGCAGCTATCTTAAAGAAGAAAGGGTCTAAACCATCTGACCCAGATGTTTTTTTGGGGTCAAGTTTAAGGAGCTCCTTTAGCACCTCGGTCTCAGTGACCGCCTGCAGGGAGAAACTTTGTATCGGGGCAGGGGGGAAAAAGAGGGAGAAGCATTGAGGATAGTCACATTAGAAGGGGTAGGAGATGAGGAAATGTTGGACGGGCAAGGAGGCATGGCTGAGTCAAATAGGAATCCTGACATAATGAAGTGGTGATTAAAGAGCTCAGCCATGTGCTTCTTGTCAGTTACAACCTCATCATCAACATTAAGGGACATGGGCAGCTATGAGGAGGAGGGTTTATTCTCCAGGTCTTTAACCGTTTTCCAGAAATTCTTGGAGTTAGACCCACAGAGAGAGAACAGCTCCTTAAAGTAGCTAACTTTGGCCTTCCGGATACCCTGAGTATACTTATTTCTCATTTGCCTGAACGATATCCAGTCAGCTTGAGTATGCGTGTGCCGAGTCCTTTTCCAAATTCAATTCTTGAGGTGGAGTAACTCTGCAAGATCACTGTCAAACAAGGGGCTGAACCTGTTTTTAATTCTAATTTTCTTTATGGGGGTGTGTTTGTTAACAATACCGCTTAAAATATCCAAAAAGAAGGACCAAGCGTCTTCGACAGAGGGGATCAAGCTGATTCTATGCCATTTTTACAGAGGCCAGTTCATGAAGGAAACGCTAGCTCATTAAAGTTTTTTAGCAAGCGTCTATTACAATTCAGGACAGGTCGCTTCACTGAGCAGCCATTACTAACATAGGCTGTAAAACAGTGATCACTAAGGCCATTACAGAAAACACCAGACTGATACCTATCAGGATTATTTGTGAGGAGTAGCCTTTTCTGGGTGTTTGGAGTTATACCTTGTGGGATTGGTAATAATCTCAGAAAGATTTAGGAAGTCTCATTGCTTTAGGACTTGGTCTGGTGGTTTTAGCATGTCCCAGTTTAGGTCACCTAGCAGGGGCCAGGAGAGAGCTTAGGGCAGGTAGGGTACAGGCTGGTGCTGATGGAGGACGATAGCACCCAGCAACAGCCAACAAAGAGCTATTTGAAAGTTTAATGCTTAAAACGAGCAAATCAAATTGTTTGGGGGCAGACTTGGTGGAGACAACCGAGCACTGAAGGTGATCCTTGGTAAAGATTTCCACTCCACCCCCTTTGGAAGATCTCTCTTGCCGAAAACGGTTAGAACCAGAAAGGTTAACACACAGACCAGTATGTTTGACCAGACACACAGACCAGTATGTATGTCAGTGGAGGCTGGTGGGAAGAGCTATAGGAGGACGGGCTCATTGTAATGGCTGGAATGGAAACATGTGGTCAAACATGTGGTTCCAGACATTACAATGAGCCTGTCCTCCTATAGCTCCACCAGCCTCCTCTGATGTACTTCCACACCCAGCAAATGGTACGCGCTACAGCACATTGACACAATGCATGTGTTATATCTACTCACCACCAGATGGCATCAGTGTACTAGAATTACACCAGGCTTCATACAGTCTTCAACCTACTGTGTCTTGACACTGGCTTCATTCTCACCACTCTGTGAGTTATGCTCTTAGAGTAGGTATGATGGAATGATCCATACTGTCTAGGGATGTTACAATCCTTTAGTCCTCTCAGTACATGTGTTAGTCTGCAACCTTTGAGGGACAGGATATGTGTTTATTTTGATTGAACCTTTATTTAACTAGGCAAGTCAGTTAAGAACAAATTCGTATTTACAATGACGGCCCTTGTTCAGGGGCAGAGTAACAGATGTTTTAAAATGTCAGCTCGGGGATTCAATTTAGCAACCTGGCAGTTACTGGCCCAACACTCTAACCGCTAGGCTACCCGCCGCCCCAATATGAGGACACAATACTCTGAAAAAGCTGTGCTATCAAGAACCTAAAATGGTTCTTCGGCTGTCCCCCATAGGAGAACCCTTTGAAGAACGCTTTTTGGTTCCAGGTAGAACCCTTTTGGTTCCAGGTAGAACCCTCTACCTGAAAACTCCCTTTTTCCTAAGATTATACTGCAATGATTGTTTTCTTCTACCTCTGTCTCTTATAACCTCTAAACAAGAGAGTGATTTATTCCATCATGTTAACAAGCTGGCCATGACTACATTTCAGCCACTTAAGAAGTGACTCTGCTGTTGCTGCTTGGGACAAATAAAGTCTCCTCTTGATCCCAGGCTCATTTGGGGAGAGGCAATGAGATAGGTTATCAGGCTTCTCTACCAAACAGGGAGTGTGGGTGTGTGTGTGTGTGTGTATGTGTGTGCATTATTTTATTGTCACTACTCTGTATAAAGTCATCAGAGTTACCTGGTGGGGGTGTGATTATTCTTTCTTTCTTTTGTGCTACCTGCTGTGAGTTTGTGTGCTGCAATCATTTTTCTGTTTAATAGAGAGAGAGAAAGAAAATGATTGAAAGAGGGAAACCGAAATCTGTCTCCGTGGCTGCTATTCTGTTCTGCTCTGTACTGGGCTGAGGTGGAGTGAATGTCAACAGTAACCCACAGTTAACCGGAGTGAGCTATTGCCAAGGCGAGATGGAGCCAGCCCTAATAACCACACTGTACCATAACCGAGGCTGAACCTCCTCTCCTCTCTCTCCCTCCCCAATCTCCCTCCTACCCTCGCTACCTCCATCTTTCTCCTTCCATCTCCCTCCCCCACTCTGGCACTAGCAGGGTTGACCGACTCACTTTCTCTGCCCCTCCCAGCATGGATTGATTAGTGTGGTTGAGTCATAATGGGACAGAAGTTAGGATTTCCGTCTATCCCTAGTCTCAGTCTGTCAGTCTGTCTGTCTGTATGGGTGGATTACAGAGAGGAAGAATACCAACCATCTAATACACTTGATTTACCTCCTAAAGCCTTATGACTGTGTGTGTGTGTGTGTGCGTGTGTGTGTGTGTGTGTGTGTGTGTGTGTGTGTGTGTGTGTGTGTGTGTGTGTGTGTGTATGTGTGTGTGTGTGTGTGTGTGTGTGTGTGTGTGTGTGTGTGCAAGTGCGTGTGCGTGCGTGTGTGTGTGTGTGTGTGTGTGTGTGTGTGTGTGTGGTTTCATTGTCCCAAGCTATAAAAGGATCCTCGTTTCTGTCATGTCACCCCCAGGGCATCTCATCACTCATTACTATGATAGATGAGGGGTGTAAGGCAAGCCAGGGGCAGCACACACACACACACACACACACACACACCGCCCATTCCTCCCTAGGGGACCTTTCCAAGCCTTTGTGAGACCACATAGGGCAATGAGTCAGACATTTAACCTAGAATAAGTTTAAAGCACAGTCAAGGCATTATGGAATAGAAATAGAATATATAGAACAACCAATTCAAGTCATTTTAATTCTATGGCATTAGGGTCCCTGGTTACTCTCCCCCATACTCATAGCCTCACAGGCCAGTTGCTTTTGAAAGAGACGATCACTCTAGCCTTTCAATGTGTATCCAGTAGGAGGCTGTATTACCCTGTTATAACCACAGGGGGGCAGTGTGGGAGCAGACTTTTTAAAAACCTTTATTTAACTAGGCAAGTCAGTTAAAAAAAAAATCTTATTTTACAATGACGGCCTACCTCAACCAAACCCGGAAGATGCTGTGCCAATTGTGTGTTGCAATATGCGACTCCCAATCACGGCTGGTTGTGATACAGCCCAGGATCAAACCAGGGTCTGTAGTGACACCGCTAGCACTAAGATGCAGTGCCTTAGACTGCTGCGCCACTCGGGAGCCCCAGACTAGCTTCTATTTCCCCACTGTGGTACCAGAGAGGAAAATAAAGCTTGTTTGCACAATCATAAGGTACTCTACATTACACGCGCGCGCGCGCACACACAAACACTCACACCTCTTACCCTACAAACCTATTGCAAGTAGTAAGTCACTTATACCAAATGAATTTAGCTCTTTCCAGTGGTGGAGAGTGTTGGATAAATTGATACTTGTTCATTAGCCTGGAGTGCACTCTTAGAAAAAAGGTGCCATCCACAACCTTAACGAGTTCTTCAGGTGTACCCATAGGAGAACCTTTTGAAGAACCCTTTTGGGTTCCATGTGGAACCCTTTCTACAGCGGATTCCACATGGAACCCACAAGGGTTCTACCTGGAACCAAAAAGGGTTCACCTATGGGGACAGCCAAAGAACGCTTTTTTTTGCAGTGGTGTAGTGGTGAAACGAAACATTTTCAAATCAAATCAAATGTTAGAATTATTCAAGTGACTTATGCATAGATAATAACAGAGAGTAGCAGCAGCGTAAGAGAAGGGGGGGTGGCAATGCAAGTAGTCTGTGTAGCAATTGTATTAGATGTTCAGTAGTCTTATGGCTTTGGGGTAGAAGATGTTTAGAAGCCTCTTGGTCCTAGACTTGCGGTCCTGTAAAACTTGCCGTGTGGTAGCAGGGAGAACAGTCTATGACTGGAGTGGCTGGAGTCTTTGTCAATTTTCAGGGCCTTCCTCTGACACCGCCTGGTGTAGAGGTCCTGGATGGCAGGAAGCTTGTCCCCAGTGATATACTGGGCCGTACACACTACACTCTATAGTGCCTTGCGGTCGGAGGCCGAGCGGTTGCCATACCAGGCAGTGATGCAACCACTCAGGATGCTCTCGATGGTGCAGCTGTAGAGCAGCTCCCTGCAAAGCAGCTTCCTTTGTGTTGAGAGAGAAAGAGAATGGATTCTCCAATTACATTGAATGAACTACAGGACAAAATACAAACCCTCTAACCCAAAAAGGCATGTGGTGTTGATGGTATCCTAAATGAAATTATAAAATATGCAGACCACAAATTCCAATTGGCAATACTTAAACTCTTTAACATCATCCTTAGCTCTGGCATGTTCCCCAATATTTGGAACCAAGAACTGATCAGCCCAATCCACAAAATTGCTGACATATTTGACACCAATAACTACCAGGGGATATGCTTCAACAGCAACCGTGGGAAAATCCTCTGTATTATCATTAACAGCAGACTCGTTAATTTCCTCAGTGAAAACAATGTACTGCGCAAATGTCAAATTGGCTTTAAACCAAATTACCGTACGACAGACCACGTATTCACCCTGCACACCCTAATTGACAAATAAACAAACCAAAACGAAGTCAAAGTCTTGTCATGCTTTGTTGATCTAAATATAGCTTTTGACTCAATTTGGCATGAGGGTCTGCTATACAAATTGATGGAAAGTGGTGTTGGGGGAAAAACATACAACATTATAAAATCCATGTACACAAACAACAAGTGTGTGGTTAAAATTGGCAAAAAACACACACATTTCTTTCCACAGGGCTGTGGGGTGAAACAGGGGTGCAGGTTAAGCCCCACCCTCTTCAACATATATATATCAACAAATTGGCGAGGGCACTAGAACAGTCTGCAGCACCCAGCCTCACCCTACTAGAACTGAAGTAAAATGTCTACTGTTTGCTGATGACCTGGTGCTTATGTCCCCAACCAAGGAGGGCCTGGAGGGCCTACAGCAGCACATGGATCTTTTGCACAGATTATGTCAGACCTGTGCCCTAAATCTCAGTAAGACCAAAATAATGGTGTTCCAAAAAGGGGTCAGTTGCCAGGACCACAAATACAAAGTGAATCTATACACTGTTGCTCTAGAGCACACAAAAAACTATACATACACTACCGTTCAAAAGTTTGGGGTCACTTAGAAATGTCCTTATTTTTTAAAGAAAAGCACATTTTTTTGCCCATTAAAATAACATAAATTGATCCGAAATACAGTGTAGACATTGTTAATGTTGTAAATGACTATTGTAGCTGGAAATGGCAGATTTTTTATGGAATATCTACATAGGCGTACATAGGCCCATTATCAGCTACCATCACTCGTGTTCCAATGGCATATTGTGTTAGCTAATCCAAGTGTATCATTTTAAAAGGCTAATTGATCAACTGGCAGCTTCGTTAAATAGTACCCAGAAAACACCAGTCTCAACGTCAACAGTGAAGAGGCGACTCCAGGATGCTGACCTTCTAGGCAGAGTTCCTCTGTCCAGTGTCTGTGTTCTTTTGCCCATCTTAATCTTTTATTTTTATTGGCCAGTCTGAGATATTGCTTTTTCTTTGCAACTCTGCCTAGAAGGCCAGCATCCTGGAGTCGCCTCTTCACTGTTGACGTTGAGACTGGTGTTTTGCGGGTACTATTTAATGAAGCTGCCAGTTGAGGACTTGTGAGGCATCTGTTTCTCAAACTAGATACTCTAATGTACTTGTCCTCTCGCTCAGTTGTGCAAGGGGGGCCTCCCACTCCTCTTTCTATTCTGGTTAGGGCCAGTTTGCACTGTTCTGTGAAGGGAGTAGTACACAGCGTTGTACGAGATCTTCAATTTCTTGGCAATTTCTTGCCGTAATTTCTCAGAACAAGAATAGGCTGACGAGTTTCAGAAGAAAGTTCTTTGTTTCTGGCCATTTTGAGCCTGTAATCAAACTCACAAATGCTGATGCTCCAGATACTCAACTAGTCTAAAGACGGCCAGTTTTATTGCTTCTTTAATCAGAACCACCGTTTTCAGCAGTGATAACATAATTGCAAAAGGGTTTTCTAATGATCAATGAGCCTTTTAAAATGATGAACTTGGATTAGCTAACACAACTTGCCATTGGAACACAGGAGTGATGGTTGCTGATAATGGGCCTATATATGCCTATGTAGATATTCCATAAAAAAAATCTGCCATTTCCCCCCAAAAAATGTAAACCTTTATTTAACTAGGCAAGTCAGTTAAGAACAAATTCGCATTTTCAATGACGGCCTAGGAACAGTGGGTTAACTGCCTTGTTCAGGGGCAGAACAACAGATTTGTACCTTGTCAGCTTGGGGGTTTGAACTTGCAACCTTCTGGTTACTAGGGGATTTAGATCTTGTAACGTTTCGGTTACTAGTCCAACACTCTAAACACTAGGCTACGCTGCCGCCCCGGTATATTAACAAAGTCTACACTGTATTTCTGATCAATTTTATGTTATTTTAATGGACAAAAAAAAATTGCTTTTCTTTCAACAACAAGGACATTTCTAAGTGACCCCAAACTTTTGAACGGTAGTGTACCTCGGCCTAAACATCAGCACCACAGGTAACTTCCACAAAGCTGTGAACGAGCTGAGAGACAAGGCAACAAGGGCCTTCTGTGCCATCAAAAGGAACATTAAATTTGACATACCAATTAGGATCTGGCAAAAAATACTTGAATCAGTTATAGAACCCATTGCCCTTTATGGTTCTGAGGTCTGGGGTCCTCTCACCAACCAAGAATTCACAAAATGGGACAAACACCAAATTGAGACTCTGCATGCAGAATTCTGCAAAGCATATCCTCTGTATACAACGTAAAACACGCAGAGGAGAGGAGAATTAGGCTGATACCCACTAATGATCAAAATCTAGAAAAAGAGCCGTTAAATTCTACAACCACCTAAAAGGAAGCGATTTCCAAGCCTTCCATAACAAAACCATCACCTACAGAGAGATGATCCTGGTCCTGGGGCTCTGTTCACAAACACAAACAGACCCCAAAGAGCCCGAGGACAGCAACACAATTAGACACAACCAAATCATGAGAAAAAAAAAGATAATTACTGGACACATTGGAAAGAATTAACAAAAAAACAGAGCAAACTAGAATGCTACTTGGCACTAAACAGAGTACACAGTGGCAGAATACCTGACTACTGTGACTGACCCAAACTTAAAGAAAGCTTTGACTATGTACAGACTCAATGAGCATAGCCTTGCTATTGAGAAATGCCGCCGTAGGCAGACCTGGCACTCAAGAGAAGACAGGCTATGTGCACACTGCCCACAAAATGAGATGGAAACTGAGCTGCACTTCCTAACCTCCTGCCAAATGTATGACCATATTAGAGACACATATTTCCCTCAGATTACACAGATCCACAAAGAATAAAAAAATAAATAAATGTTGTTCTACTGGGTGAAATACCACAGTTTGCCGTCACAGCATCAAGATTTGTGACCTGTTGCCACAAGAAAAGGGCAACCAGTGAAGAACAAACACCATTCTAAATACAACCCATATTTATGTTTATTTATTTCCCCTTTTGTACTTAAACTATTTGCACATCATTACAACACTGCATATTGACATAATATGACATTTGAAATGTCTTTATTCTTTTGGAACGTATTTGAGTGTAATGTTTACTGTTCATTTTTGTTTATTTCACTTTTGTTTATTATCTACTTCACTTGCTTTGGCAATGTTAACATATGTTTCCCATGCCAATAAAGCCCTTAGATTGAAATTTAAATTTAATTGAGAGAAAGAGAGAGAGAGAGAAGAGAGAGAGAGAGAGAGAGAGAGAGAGATAAAGAGAGAGAGAGACAGAGAGAGAGAGAGTGAGAGAGAGAGAAGAGAGAGAGAGACAAAATAGAGGGAGAGAGAGAAGAGAGAGAGAGAGAGATAAAGAGAGAGAGACAGAATGGCGTGAGAGAGAGAAGAGAGAGAGAGAGAGGGGGAAAGAGTGTATCCGTGTAGCTGACAGAGGATGTGTTAATTGGCATTAATGATGAGAGCTGAGCTATAGCAGACACGTTTAGCATGCGGCGAGAGAGAGGGAGGGAAAGAGAGATAAATAAATGGAACGAATTAGAGGTGTATATAATAGGACTAATTGCAGGTTATCAGACTTGAGACAAGGTAATTACAGCCTCAGAAAAAGGTGTGTGTGCATAATTATTTGTGATTAATCAGTCATTAATCTCTCTGGCTGTATTTTAAAAAATCTATTTCTTGGTTGAGTCCCTTCTCTCCGTCTCTCTCTCCATCTCTCTTCCCTCACTCCCTTTACCACACAGCCGTTAGCCACATGGGACATGTACCACTGCCACCAGTAGTCTCAGAATATTCCTCCCTGTCCCAGCAGCCTTTGGGGCATGTAAAGTTGACATGCCATCTTTCTACCCATGGGTCCACACCCTCCATCACTCCCCATACCCCACCCTCTTACCTTGTCTGCCTCTCGTCACATACCGTCTACCTTCGTCTCTCCTTATCTCTCCCTGTCTTTCCTCTTCTCACTCCATTTAGCTCAGGCCCAGAACATTTGAAACTGGTTCAACAATTGTCTCACCTACTACCCCTTCCTGCTTCCCCATTGATCTATTAGCTAATCTCATGAGCATTATAGAAAAATCTTCTCCGTTCTAAATATCTCCCTCTCTCTTTCCCTCTCTCCCTTTCCCTCTCTCTTTCCCTCTCTCCCTTTCCCTCTCTCTTTCCCTCTCCCCCTTTCCCTCTCTCTTTCCCTCTCTCCCTTTCCCTCTCTCTTTCCCTCTCTCCCTTTCCCTCTCTCTTTCCCTCTCTCCCTTTCCCTCTCTTCCTCTCTCTCTCTTTCCCTCTCTCTTCCTCTCTCTCTCTTTCCCTCTCTCCCTTTCCCTCTCTCCCTTTCCCTCTCTCTCTTCCCTCTCTCTTTCCCTCTCTCCCTTTCCCTCCCTTCTCTCTCTCTCTCTGAGTTCATGCAAATGGTTGTGTTTTGCTCCCAGTATCTGAGGGTTGAGTCGGGGCCAAGTCCCTGTTTGTGATGTGCTGTGCTGTCTCCTTGCCCAAATTAAGATGGCTACGTTCTGCTGTCTGTATGTCCTGTACCCTTTAGTACTGCTGCCGGCCACTGTCCCTGTGGGGCTGAAGTCAGTCTACCCGGTGACCGATGAGTCAGAGATAGAGACAGCCCGGGACACAGCAGACATGTCATGTTATCACTCCAGACAAGAACAGAATCCCCGGACAGAATGACGACAAGCTCCTAACACAGTATCCTCAGGAGAACTGACGGCCTAAATGCGATAGCTCCTAATCCTGATGTCAGATATCACTGGAATGTTACCTGACGTTGTAGGAACATTCACTGTTTGCTGGGGTCGATGCTGTACGCCGGCTACGTAGCAGTACTGTCACATGTCTCTCAGCTGGATCACATGTGATTTGATTATTATCTATGCTCGTATTATCATCTATTTCAGGAGTCTTCGGTGATGTACAGTAAGCTAGGATCCTCATTACATAGGGCTCTTGATAGACTTGCGTTGTCATACTGTATTCTCTTGTAAAGGACTGTCTGGGGGCGAGGCTAGTTCTTGTTGATGATTGGACGGTATAGGTTATAACTACAGTGCCTGGATTGTTTCCTGATCAGGTCAACCTCTCTCCCACCCCCTCGACCCCCTCAACTCACACCCCCATGTCCACAGGGTCCCCATGACTATAGTTACACTTCTTTTGTCCCATATAGCTTTTCTCTGCAGCTTCTGTCTCTGTCTCCTGGCTGGGTTATGTGTTTCACCTGGGGCTAGGCACCTGTGCTGGCTAGGTTCTGTACTTCTCATGGCGAGTAAGGGTCCTCTTGAAATATAATGCCAGGGTGGCCCTGTCTAGTTGAGTGAGTAGCAGTGCTAGGCTAGAGGCTAGGTGCTAGGCTAGCTAGAGGCTAGGTGCTATGCTAGCTGGAGGCTAGGTGCTATGCTAGCTGGAGGCTAGGTGCTATGCTAGCTGGAGGCTAGGTGCTAAGCTAGCATCACCATTGGCCATTTGGCTTTAAAAGACACCTTTTTTGTTTGGGTCAATTGTATGTTCCATTTTCAGTGACATCCATCCATCACTTCATTCCTCCATTCCTTTGTCATCCCTCTTGCCCTCTCATTGCCATTATACATCACAAATGTGTGCAGCAGGTAGCCTAGCCGTTAAGAGCGCTAGGCCAGTAACCGTAAGGTCACTGGTTGAAATCGACAAGCTGTATCCCATAGGGCGGCGCACAATTGGCCCAGCATCATCCGGGTTTGGCCGGTGGTAGGCTGTCATTGTAAATAAGAGTTTGTTGTTAACTGGCTTGCCTAGTTAAATGAAGGTTAAAAAAAATGTTATAAAATAAAGAAATTAAAATCCCTGAGCCGATGAATTGCATTGACTCCAATGTAAAAGGGAAGGTAAGAATGAGATGGGGAATAGCTAGACATGGCTATATTTCTTCACATCTTCACAGTGCAACCCACTCACCGTATAAACACTTTAAACCTAGATCGCCATTAGTCCTAAGTTCTGTGGCGCTGTGGAAACAGCCTACAATTGTTGTTTGTTTGCATGTTTATGTGTTGGACGTGGTCGTGGCGGTCATGCTAGCTGTTAGCTGACCGGAGCGTATCTGATTGGCCGATAGAAACAGACTAAAGCCCAACTCAGCCCACTCTCGGCCAATAGACCGTGGTCTAGCGGAGATCGTCGCCACTGAACACAGCATGCCGGAACTTGGTCTATCCCCCATTTCCTCCAGTCTCAAGTGTTTGTTTGTTTGTTTCTAGCTAAAGCGCTAGAGTCATTGAGTGGAATTAAGCTTTGCTTGTGCATTGTTGTCAATTGGCCGTACACTGCTGCTGCTGCTATCACAGCATCTACATTATAGCAGCCAAAACCCTGATAGGGCATGTGGTGTTGAGATTCTTTGAACCCGACCCTGGTCCAACCCAAGTCCAGCCACCTCCCAGCTTTGGTATGGAGCTCCACAAAAACTCTGGGTTCAGCCCAAGACCTAACACATGTTAGTGATGAGGGCTAGGATTCTGTGGGTCCATCCCAGCCCCTCGTCGGTATGCTTTAGGCCTCGTTGACCCAACTTAGCCCCAGAGAGCAACTAGGAGAGAGAGCAGAATGAGAGAGAGAGAGAGAGAGAGAGAGAGAGAGAGAGAGAGAGAGAGAGCACCTTGTTCAGGCTCGCCTACGCATGACCTCTGGCAGCTCTCCCTCTTCTCCTTCCCCACCTCTCTCCTCTATTAAACGTCCCAGAACACTGGAACAGGGGGGTCTTTGAAGTACTCACATTCTAAGCTGTATTGTCATCATAAGTGCATGTGTTTGTGTACGGGACATGGCATTTTTTTTTAAATATTTGACTGAGCGCGTCTGAAAGAGTGTGTGTGTGTGTGTGTTTCGACTGTGTGTGTGTGTGGACTGTATGCGTGT
>NC_034203.2:15239977-15269977 GCF_002021735.2 Oncorhynchus kisutch
GTGATTTAGGATGGGCTTCTCTGAGAAGGCAGGGTTGCTGACAATGTGCTGGACAAACTGTCCTCATCACTTTGAGTGGAGCCAAAGTGCTTTTATTCTACTTTAGATTTTAAAACAGACTTGAAGGGCTAAGTTGGAGAATGTCATGAATAATATAGCGGAGACATGATCATTTATTCTACAATGTTATGCACTTTGAATGTTTGGGTTTTGATGCATGAGGGTTGGTTGTTTGTAGACCTATAATCCTGATTGTAATGTGATGCAATGCCGCTGTTTTTATTGCACACGTTCAACAAGCGAACAATCAATTAAATCCCTCTCTCTTTCTCTCTCTCCCTCTCCCACTGCCCCCTCCATCCTCTCTCTCTCTCTCTCCCTCTGCCACTGCCCCCTCCATCCCTCTCTATCTCTCTCCCTCTCCCCACTGCCCCTCCATCCTCTCTCTTTCTCTCTCTCTCGCCCCTCTCCCACTGCCCCCTCCATCCTCTCTCCCTCTCCCACGGCCCCTCCATCCTCTCTCTCTCTCTCTCCTCTCTCTCTCTCTCTCTCTCTCTCTCTCCCTCTCCCACTGCCCCCTCCATCCTCTTTCTCTCTCCCTCTCCCACGGCCCCCTCCATCCCCCTCTTCTCTTCTCCTCTCTCCCTCTCCCACGGCCCCCTCCATCCTCTCTCTTTCTCTCTCTCTTCCCTCTCCCACTGCCCCTCTATCCCCCCTCTCTCTCTCCCTCTCCCACTGCCCCCTCCATCCCCCCTCTCTCTCTCTCTCCCTCTCCCACTGCCCCTCCATCCCCCCTCTCTCTCCCTCTCCCACTGCCCCCTCCATCCCCTCTCTCTCTCTCCCTCTCCCACTAGCCCCCTCCATCCCCTCTCTCTCTCTCCCTCTCCCACTGCCCCCTCCATCCCCCCTCTCTCTCTCTCTCCCTCTCCCACTGCCCCTCCATCCCCTCTCTCTCTCTCCCTCTCCCACTGCCCCCTCCATCCCATCTCTCTCTCTCTCCCTCTCCACTGCCCTCCATCCCATCTCTCTCTCTCTCTCTCTCTCCTCTCTTCTCTCCCTCCTCCATGCCCCCTCCATCCCCCCCCTCTCTCTCTCTCTCTCTCGCTCTCCCCTCTCCCACTGCCCCCTCCATCCTCTCTCTCTCTCCCTCTCCCACGGCCCCCTCCATCCTCTCTCTCTCCTCCCTCTCCCCACGGCCCCCTCCATCCTCTCTCTCTCTCCATCTCCCACTGCCCCCTCCATCCTCTCTCCCTCTCCCACGGCCCCCCTCCATCCTCTCTCTCTCTCTCCCTCTCCCACTGCCCCTCCATCCTCTCTCTCTCTCTCTCTCTCTCTCTCTCTCTCTCTCCCACTGCCCCCTCCATCCTCTCTCTCTCTCTCTCTCTCTCTCTCCCTCTCCCACTGCCCCCTCCATCCTCTCTCTCGCCTCTCGCTCCCTCTCCCACTGCCCCCTCCATTCTCTCTCTCTCTCACTCTCTCTCTCTCTCTCTCTCTCTCTCTCTCTCTCTCCCTCTCCCACTGCCCCCTCCATCCTCTCTCTCTCTCCCTCTCCCACTGCCCCCTCCATCTTCTCTCTCTCCCTCTCCCACTGCCCCCTCATCCTCTCTCTCTCTCTCTCTCCCTCTCCCACTGCCCCCTCCATCCTCTCTCTCTCTCTCTCTCACTCCCTCTCCCACTGCCCCCTCCATCCTCTCTCTCTCTCTCTCTCTCTCTCGCTCTCTCTCTCCCTCTCCCACTGCCCCCTCCATCCTCTCTATCTCTCTCTCTCTCTCTCACTCCCTCTCCCACTGCCCCCTCCATCCTCTCTCTCTCTCCAGTTATACAGGCAGAGTGGTGGGCAACGGTCTCCAGGCCCAGAAGCAGAACCCCGAGGTCAAAGTTCGCAGCCCAAACCCCGAACTGGCCGAGGTGAAGGAGAGGCTGGAGCGCTTCAACCAGGTAGGCCCTCCCTTCAGCCTCACTCCGTTACCATGGTTACACCAACACACAGGCGCATTACTGCAGAGCTGGCTATAGTCACATACAGCACAAACAGATTTTTGGACCAGGTAAAGGTGAAGTCGGTTGATACTCAACAGGTTTACACTCTTATCATTCAGTTCCCATGTGAGACGATGGGAATTAGATTTACATGTGTGGAGGAGCGGGTTTTTGTTGTGTGTTGGGTGTGTTGCACTAGTATGCGTGTAGACTGTACTCTCTCTAAAGGTACAGTGCATAACTAGTCCCCTAGTGATGTCTACAGAACAAACCTTCATTCTGTGGAAGTGGGGCGAGATTATTCTATGTGGATTCATGTCTCCGAAAACAGTGTTCCATCAATGAGAGCAGAGCAGATTCCTACTGTACTGTAAATCTAACCTCAGGGCAGTTGTTGAAGAGGAGCGGAGGAACGTGTGAAACATCATACAGATGCTACAATCTATAGATGAAACTGGAGAACAAAGTTTGGTCCTATTGGATTGGTTCTGGTTATACTGTAGCCCGGTTATAGTGCATTTGATTCTGTTATGTGATTATTGAACACACCGTGACATGGCGTCTGAGGCTTAGTATTTTGTTAGCTGACCTCTGGTTTAGTGTCTTTCTCTCTTAAACCAACATTGTTTTGGGAGCAAACGATAAATGAGGGAGACAGAAAGATAGACAGAGAGAGAGAGAGAGAGAGAGAGAGAGAAAAATGAACGGCAGAGAGAGAGAGAGAGAGCAAGCCAGACATCGGGCGAGAGCGACACTCAAGAGAGCAAAAGGTCAGTAGTGAGTGACGGCCAGGCGGAGATGACACAGCGCAGCTTCCAAGTGACACTGTTGTTATGTAGATGAGGATTAGGTCCTGAAAAGGCCTCGGCATAAAGGACCCATTACCGAGGGGTCCCTAGGGGCCATTTGAGGGGACAAACGGGACAGATTCTGTTGCGCTGCTGCCCGCCAGGCCTTTTGTGGCCCCGCATTCGATACCCTCAGATACACACACTGCCTATCTCTCTCCTTTTGTCTCTCTTTCCCTCGCTCACTTTGTCCCCGCCTTTCTCATTCTCCTTCTATCACTGTCCCTCTCTCTCTTCGTCTGTTTTATGACCATCTCTCTTCTCTGTCACTCTCTGTGCCTCTCTCTCACTCTCTGTGCCTCTCTGTCACTCTCTGTGCCTCTCTCTCACTCTCTGTGCCTCTCTCTCACTCTCTGTGCCTCTCTGTCACTCTCTGTGCCTCTCTGTCACTCTCTGTGCCTCTCTCTCACTCTCTGTGCCTCTATCTCACTCTCTGTGCCTCTCTCTCACTCTCTGTGCCTCTCTGTCACTCTCTGTGCCTCTCTCTCACTCTCTGTGCCTCTCTGTCACTCTCTGTGCCTCTCTCTCACTCTCTGTGCCTCTCTGTCACTCTCTGTGCCTCTCTCTCACTCTCTGTGCCTCTCTCTCACTCTCTGTGCCTCTCTGTCACTCTCTGTGCCTCTCTCTCACTCTCTGTGCCTCTCTCTCACTCTCTGTGCCTCTCTCTCACTCTCTGTGCCTCTCTGTCACTCTCTGTGCCTCTCTCTCACTCTCTGTGCCTCTCTGTCACTCTCTCACTCTCTCAATTCAATTTCAATTTAAAATGCTTTGGGAAACATATGTTTAAAGCAAGTGAAATAGATAATGAAGTGAAATAGATAATGAAGTGAAATAGATAATGAAGTGAAATAGATAATGAAGTGAAATAGATAATGAAGTGAAATAGATAATGCAGTGAAATAGATAATGAAGTGAAATAGATAATGAACCAAAGTGAAATAAACAATACAAAAAATAACAAAACATTAGACTCACAAAAGTTCCAAAATAAAGACATTTCCAATGTCATATTATGTCAATATACAGTGTTGTAACGATGTGCAAATAGTTCAAGTACAAAAGGGAAAATAAATAAGCATAAATATGGGTTGTATTTACAATGGTGTTTGTTCTTCACTGGTTGCCTTTTTATGGTGGAAAAAGATCACAAATGTTGCTGCTGTGATGGCACACACGTATTTCATCCAATAGATATGATAGTTTATCCAAATTGGATTTGTTTTGGAATTTTTGTGGGTCTGTGTAATCTGAGGGAAATACGTGTCTCTAATATGGTCATACATTTGGCAGGAGGTTAGGAAGTGCAGCTCAGTTTCCACCTAATTTTGCGGGCAGTGTGCACATAGCCTGTCTTCTTTCTCAATAGCAAGGCCATGCTCACTGAGTCTGTACATACTGTAGACACAGATTTCCTTAATTTTGGGTCAGTCATAGTGGTCAGGTATTCTGCCACTGTGAACCCTCTGTTTAGGGCCAAATAGCATTCTAGTTTGGTCAGGTTGTTTGTAAATTCTTTCCAATATGTCAAGTAATTATCTTTTTGTTTTCTCATGATTTGGTTGAGTCTAATTGTGTTGCTGTCATGGGGCCCTGAGGGGTGTGTTTGTGTTTGTCAACAGAGCCCCAGGACCAGCTTGCTTAGGGGGCTCTTCTCCATGTTCATTTCTCTGTAGGTGATGGCTTTGTTATGGAAGGTTTGGGAATTGCTTCCTTTTAGGTGGTTGTAGAATTTAACGTCTCTTTTCTGGATTTTGATAATTAGCGGGTATCAGCCTAATTCTGCTCTGCATGCATTATTTGGTGTTTTACATTGTCAATTTTTTTTGTGTGCTCTAGGGCAACAGTCTCTAGATGGAATTTGTATTTGTCTTACTGAGCTTTACTGTCAGCGCCCAGGTCTGACATAATCTGTGCAGAAGATCTAGGTGCTGTAGGCCCTCCAGGCCCTCCTTGGTTGGTGACAGAAGCACCAGATCATCAGCAAACAGTAGACATTTGACTTCAGATTCTAGTACGGTGAGGCCTGGTGCTGCAGACTGTTCTAGTGCCCTCGCCAATTCGTTGATATATATGTTGAAGAGGGGCTTAAGCTACATCCCTGTTTCACCCCACGGCCCTGTGGAAAGAAATGTGTTAGTTTTTTTGCCCATTTTAACCGCACACTTGTTGTTTGTGTACATGGATTTTATAATGTCGTATGTACGAGTCTGCGGTTAATGATAATCAGAGGATCTTCTCAAGGTTGTTATTGACGCATATCCCCTGGTAGTTATTGGGGTCAAATTTGTCTCCACTTTTGGGAATTTGGGAACATGCCAGGATGATGTTAAAGAGTTTAAGTATAGCCAATTGGAATTTGTGGTCTGTATATTTTAATATTTAATTTAGGATACCATCAACCGCACAGGCCTTTTTGGGTTAGAGGGTTTGTACTTTGTCCTGTAGTTCATTCAATGTAATTGGAGAATCCAGTGTGTTCTGGTCTTTAATAGTTGATTCTAAGATTTGTATTTGATCCTGTATATGTTTTTGCTTGTTGTTGTTTGTTATAGAGCCAAAAAGGCTGGAGAAGTGGATTATCCAGACATCTCCATTTTGGATTGATAACTCTCTGTGTTGTTCTTTGTTATAGAGCCAAAAAGGCTGGAGAAGTGGATTATCCAGACATCTCCATTTTGGATTGATAACTCTCTGTGTTGTTCTTTGTTATGGAGCCAAAAAGGCTGGAGAAGTGGATTATCCAGACATCTCCATTTTGGATTGATAACTCTCTGTGTTGTTCTTTGTTATAGAGCCAAAAAGGCTGGAGAAGTGGATTATCCAGACATCTCCATTTTGGATTGATAACTCTCTGTGTTGTTCTTTGTTATAGAGCCAAAAAGGCTGGAGAAGTGGACTATCCAGACATCTCCATTTTGGATTGATAACTCTCTGTGTTGTTGTTTGTTATAGAGCCAAAAAGGCTGGAGAAGTGGATTATCCAGACATCTCCATTTTGGATTGATAACTCTCTGTGTTGTTCTTTGTTATAGAGCCAAAAAGGCTGGAGAAGTGGATTATCCAGACATCTCCATTTTGGATTGATAACTCTCTGTGTTGTTCTTTGTTATAGAGCCAAAAAGGCTGGAGAAGTGGATTATCCAGACATCTCCATTTTGGATTGATAACTCTCTGTGTTGTTGTTTGTTATAGAGCCAAAAAGGCTGGAGAAGTGGATTATCCAGACATCTCCATTTTGGATTGATAACTCTCTGTGTTGTTCTTTGTTATAGAGCCAAAAAGGCTGGAGAAGTGGATTATCCAGACATCTCCATTTTGGATTGATAACTCTCTGTGTTGTTCTTTGTTATAGAGCCAAAAAGGCTGGAGAAGTGGATTATCCAGACATCTCCATTTTGGATTGATAACTCTCTGTGTTGTTCTTTGTTATAGAGCCAAAAAGGCTGGAGAAGTGGATTATCCAGACATCTCCATTTTGGATTGATAACTCTCTGTGTTGTTGTTTGTTTAGAGTATTCCAATTTTCCCAGAAGTGGTTGGATTTCTGTATTTCTGTATTGTTTTAGTGATTCACCATAGTGAGACTCAGGTTTTCTGGGCCTCTATGTTTTTGATTGGACAGGTTTCTCAATTTCTTTTAGGTTTTTGCATTCTTCATCAAACCATTTGTAATTGTTGTTAATTTTCTTAGGTTGTCTGCTTGACATTTTTTTGAATTGATAGGGAAGCTGAGAGGTCAAATATACTGTTTAGGTTTTCTACTGCCAAGTTTACACCTTCATTATTGCAGTGAAACCTTTTATCCAGGAAATTGTCTAGAAGGGATTGAATTTGTTTGTGCCTAATTGTTTTTTTGGTAGATTTCTACACCAACTATAGCATTTCTTAATATTATTCAGTTCCTTTGGCGTTGATGCCTCATGATTCCTGTTGCTCTGCTCACCGCCTGGGCAAATGTCCTGCTGTCATGTTGAGGTCTTTGCCGCAGGGCCAGGGGGGCATGTGAATGGCAGAAGGGGCATATGTCTGATATGGGGTGGCCTATATAGGGTGTGGCCAGGGTTTGCTTGGGGTGGTCTTAGCTGGTTGGGGTGTGGCTGGTGATGCTGTGATCTAGGTGTAGGTCCTCTTGGCATGGGTTCTCTCAGTGCATGTCTTTCAGGAGAGGGTCTTGCAGGTCTGGGAGGTTGTCTCCCTGGTCTGGGTGGGGTGTCTGTTGCTCCTGTGTGAGGTGCTTAGGCTACGGTTGAGGGTGACGTCCTTCAGGGTCCTGTCAAAAGTTGGGATTGCTGCCTTGTAGAGTTGGACCTGGCATAAAGGCTGTTCAAGTCCAGGGTAGAGTGGTGAGCCAGGTAGACATGAGGTTTTGAGGCACAGTCTCGCAAAATCCTTGCATTCACCTGCTGCGTGGTGGCAGGGTGAAAGTATTTTCATGAATGACAATCCTCGTCTGCAGGACAGTTTGAAGAGGTGTGATCAGACTCACTCAGGATGGGTGAGTCATCACAGAGAGATCTTTTCCTGCGGTGCTCTCTCTTTGATCCCGTAAAAGTCCTGCTGGAACAGCATGAGGAGGCCCTGCACCATTACTGTCCCAGACTTGTACACGTTGACAGAAGTTGTTTCACTTTCCTCAATGTCTAGTATTCTGAGTTTCCACCCTGGGCAAATACCCTCTCTCTTGACATAGGGTTAGTGTGCTCTTATAGCACCGTGGGGATGGTCTGTTCCCGTCTTTGTAGCAGTCAGCAAATAGTGTCTATGGATTGTCCTTGGGGAGCTTATTTTTTGTACTTATTCCGTGCGGTGTTATTGTATTGTAATGACCTCTGGACAGGGATAAGCCATTGGGGCTTCAAAGTCCTCTGCATTTGGGTTTTCACACATCTGACTTCACACTTCAGTGCTAATTAAAGGTGACGCCAGGTCTGTTCTGTCCTAGCAGCTTGGTCGATTAGTATACTTACAGTGCCTTGTGAAAGTATTCGGCCCCCTTGAACTTTGCGACCTTTTGCCACATTTCAGGCTTCAAACATAAAGATATAAAACTGTATTTTTTTGTGAAGAATCAACAACAAGTGGGACACAATCATGAAGTGGAACGACATTTATTGGATATTTCAAACTTTTTTAACAAATCCAAAACTGAAAAATTGGGCGTGCAAAATTATTCAGCCCCTTTACTTTCAGTGCAGCAAACTCTCTCCAGAAGTTCAGTGAGGATCTCTGAATGATCCAATGTTGACCTAAATGACTAATGATGATAAATACAATCCACCTGTGTGTAATCAAGTCTCCGTATAAATGCACCTGCACTGTGATAGTCTCAGAGGTCCGTTAAAAGCGCAGAGAGCATCATGAAGAACAAGGAACACACCAGGCAGGTCCGAGATACTGTTGTGAAGAAGTTTAAAGCCGGATTTGGATACAAAAAGATTTCCCAAGCTTTAAACATCCCAAGGAGCACTGTGCAAGCGATAATATTGAAATGGAAGGAGTATCAGACCACTGCAAATCTACCAAGACCTGGCCGTCCCTCTAAACTTTCAGCTCATACAAGGAGAAGACTGATCAGAGATGCAGCCAAGAGGCCCATGATCACTCTGGATGAACTGCAGAGATCTACAGCTGAGGTGGGAGACTCTGTCCATAGGACAACAATCAGTCGTATATTGCACAAATCTGGCCTTTATGGAAGAGTGGCAAGAAGAAAGCCATTTCTTAAAGATATCCATAAAAAGTGTTGTTTAAAGTTTGCCACAAGCCACCTGGGAGACACACCAAACATGTGGAAGAAGGTGCTCTGGTCAGATGAAACCAAAATTGAACTTTTTGGCAACAATGCAAAACGTTATGTTTGGCGTAAAAGCAACACAGCTCATCAGCCTGAACACACCATCCCCACTGTCAAACATGGTGGTGGCAGCATCATGGTTTGGGCCTGCTTTTCTTCAGCAGGGACAGGGAAGATGGTTAAAATTGATGGGAAGATGGATGGAGCCAAATACAGGACCATTCTGGAAGAAAACATGATGGAGTCTGCAAAAGACCTGAGACTGGGACGGAGATTTGTCTTCCAACAAGACAATGATCCAAAACATAAAGCAAAATCTACAATGGAATGGTTCAACAATAAACATATCCAGGTGTTAGAATGGCCAAGTCAAAGTCCAGACCTGAATCCAATCTAGAATCTGTGGAAAGAACTGAAAACTGCTGTTCACAAATGCTCTCCATCCAACCTCACTGAGCTCGAGCTGTTTTGCAAGGAGGAATGGGAAAAGATTTCAGTCTCTCGATGTGCAAAACTGATAGAGACATACCCCAAGCGACTTACAGCTGTAATCGCAGCAAAAGGTGGCGCTACAAAGTATTAACTTAAGGGGGCTGAATAATTTTGCACGCCCAATTTTTCAGTTTTTGATTTGTTAAAAAAGTTTGAAATATCCAATAAATGTCGTTCCACTTCATGATTGTGTCCCACTTGTTGTTGATTCTTCACAAAAAAAACAGTTTTATATCTTTATGTTTGAAGCCTGAAATGTGGCAAAAGGTCGCAAAGTTCAAGGGGGCCGAATACTTTCGCAAGGCACTGTATTTACTTAGCTTTATATAACAAAATGGCCCAGAGATGAATGTCTTTTTACTTTTTGGCTGCAGAAGTAGCTTCAGACTGGATATTACTCACTCAGATGTGTGTTTCTTCTGCTGGTTTTGGTTTGTTAGAAGCAATGCATTCTGGGGTGGCGAGAGGTCATTGCCATGGCAGCCCATGATGGAGCCACGATGCTGTTGACATTTAAAGAGATTAAAGAAATTCTTCCTTGATTCTCCAAGTGTGTGTGTGTGAGAGAGAGAGAGAGAGAGAGAGAGAGAGAGAGAGAGAGAGAGAGAGAGAGGGAGGGGGAGATGTGAAAGCTGCCCACAAAACGAGGTGGAAACTGAGCTGCATAAATACAACCCATATTTATGTTTATTTATTTTCCCTTTTGTACTTGAACTATTTACACATTGTTACAACACTGTATATAGCCATAATATGACATTTGAAATGTCTTTATTCTTTTGGAACTTTTGTCAGTGTAATGTTTACTGTTCATTGGTATTGTTTATTTCACTTTTGTATATTATCTACTTCACTTGCTTTGGCAATGTTAACTAACGTTTCCCATGCCAATAAAGCCCCTTGAATTGAAATTGAATTGAGAGGGAAAGACTGAGAAAGAGAGAGAGAGATGCATAGAGCACGCAAGAGAGAGAGAGAGAGGGGGGTGACAGAGAGAGGGGGGGATGACAGAGAGAGGGGGGGTGTGACAGAGAGAGAGATGCATAGAGCACGCAAGAGCGAGAGAGAGGGGGGGTGACAGAGAGAGGGGGGGTGACAGAGAGAGAGGGGGGGGTGACAGAGAGAGAGAGGGGGGGGGGATGACTGAGAGAGAGGGGGGGGGTAGAGAGAGAGAGAGAGAGAGAGAGAGAGAGAGAACAAGGGGCTGGGCTTCAGTGTTTACTCCAGATAAGAGCACAGGCAGGGTCACCCTGTTTAATCTGCCCAGTGGCAAACTGTTTAATCTGCCCATAGCCACTTTCCAGGATTCACTCAGCATGGATAAACACACATGCTTAGGCACGGACACACACACACACATTTACGCACGCACGCACACACATAGAAACACATAGAAACACACACTCACCCACACACACATGGGAGGAGAGACACATGCGAACACACACAAATGAGGGTGCACACACACACACACTCGCGCACACACACACACACACACACACACACACACACACACACACACACACACACACACACACACACACACACACACACACACACACACACACACACACACACACACTTTTACAAGCCTGTCCATATCTGAGATGTGTAGGTAATTATCATAAGGCAACCTGTAGGGCTGTGTATGTTGCTTAGAGGATTGTACAGAGTGGTGCTGTGAAGTGACAGTGTATGGAACCTCCAGACCTCCACATGACATTCTCCTATTAGAGCCCACTGAGTTGGCATCAGCTGGCATCCCAGGGGGCACTGTTTACACCCAGGGTACTGATACACACTCCGACATACTCCATACAAGAGCACAGTATTACACTGGCACTTCCATTGGGGGTGGAGGTTGGACTGTAAGGTACTATGGGGTTTTATATGGGTCGGAAAACACATGCACAGACAACCACATACACACACACACTATTACACACACTATTACACACACTCTGTCATTCACATTCTCTTCACTTTCTCAGAGGAGCGTCCGCGGAGGCAAGCATTGAGCCTTCTAATCCTCTGACCCCACATAAAAAGGTCCATTAAATGCCTCGCCCATTCCAGCCCTCCTTTCTCTCTCTCTCTGAGGATCATCCCCCTCTCCCTTCTCTCTCTCTCTCCCTGAAGATCACCTCCCTCTCTCTCCCTTTCCTCTCCCCTCCACTCAGTAAATCCAGCTAATTTCTCTGGAAGCAGCTCTGAGAGGGTTCTGATTGCAGGCCACCAGCCCAGCTGTTTTTGGGTGGAGATGCATTCACACTGCTCTATATATCTCCCTATAGCAGCATTACCATGTCAGTGTGTCTCCCTATTGCAGCATTACCAGCTGTTTTTGGGTGGAGATGCATTCACACTGCTCTATATATCTCCCTATAGCAGCATTACCATGTCAGTGTGTCTCCCTATTGCAGCAGTACCATGTCATTGTCTCTCCCTATAGCAGCATTACCATGTTGCATGTGTCTCCCTATAGCAGCATTACCATGTCAATGTGTCTCCCTATTGCAGCAGTACCATGTCAATGTGTCTCCCTATAGCAGCATTACCATGTCAATGTGTCTCCCTATAGCAGCATTACCATGTCAATGTGTCTCCCTATAGCAGCATTACCATGTCAATGTGTCTCCCTATAGCAGCATTACCATGTCAATGTGTCTCCCTGCCTGCATGTCGTCAGTACACTTCATTGGGAAGTGGAACACACATACACACACATGCGTGTGTGAGCAAACAAACAAACAAACACACACACACACACAGTTTGGTGATTAGCGAGGTTGATGAAAACAGTGCTTAGTGAGATGGACTAGGAAGAGAGGATGGGATAGGTCTGTGTATCGACTCCAAGGCTCTGACATGAAAGGGAGAGGTCTGTTAGCTATATGAATGATTAATAGACTACTGGCCTGGTCTACTGTCTGTTGGGTCTCCTCAAAATTGGATCTACTGTCTATTGACTTATGGCTCATTCACTTCTTAGCTTCTAGGTCCACAATATATAGCACACAAGTACAGAGAGCAAATATCTATTTATCAATCAGTCAGTTTATCAGGGTAACTAAACTGAAAGTTACATATAGCAGTTCTGATTGGAGTATGGTGCTTGCAACACCACCATCGTTTTGGGTTGTAGTTCTGTACGGCAGACATACTGAATACTGCATATAGGCTAAACATTGTTAACCCTGCGGTAGGTCACCCTGACTGAACAAAACCCACCGTAAATGATCGTATTGTTATTAAACATTATATGATAGTAAACCCCAAATGCCTTGAGGCCCGAGATGTGACAAGTAGACTGCAACGTTAGTTGAGCTGGCAGCCAGTCGAAGGGAGGGACAGATTCTTTCCACTTGATGATTGAGCTAGCCTTTACAGTAGAACTAGTGCTTCTGAAACACTGCAGCCCCGTAGTGGATCATATGAGACATTCACTGGCACCGGAGTTCAAAGGTCTCAGAGAAATATCTGCATCTGTGATGTACTGTCCCAGTGGGTTATTGGAGACACACAACAACAGACAATGTTTCGCTCTCCGTTTCTATCCACCGTGGACGTGTTGTGTGTTTGTGTGTTTTCATAAACATCCGTGGGAGCATATTAGAGTCCTCCTCTTTTCTTTCTGTTATTTGTCTGTTCCAACACCTGAACCAGTGGCATGTGCCAATATTTTTATTTTATTTTCAGAAAGTTAATATTCTGTTGCTCAGAGCAGCAGCAGGTAGGCAGTGTGTATTGAAGCCAAGAGAGGCTTGTGTGGGTTTTGGGATCATGAAAAGGCAAATAGCAGTGAGGGTGTCAGCACTCCATTTTAAAAAATATATCCTGAATACACTTGTTTATGTCTGATTTTAGAATTGTTAAAAATCTCAGTTGTATACTGAACAAAAATATAAATGCAACAATTTTACTGAGTTACAGTTCATATAAGGAAATCAGTCAATTGAAATAATTAATTAGGCCCTAATCTATGGATTTCACATGACTGGACAGGGGCTCAGCCATGGGTGGGCCTGGGAGGGCATAGGTCCACCCAATTGGGAGCCAGGCCAGCCAATTAGGAATGATTTTTTTCTCCACAAAAGGGCTTTATTACAGACATAAATACTCCTCAGTTTTATCAGCTGTACGGGTGACTGGTCTCAGAACATCCCGCAGGTGAAGAAGCCGGATGTGTAGGTCCTGGGGCTGGCGTGGTTACTGGTGAGGCTGGTTGAACGTACTACATTCCTGCAGTCAGCATGCCGATTGCACGCTCCCTCAAATCTTGAGACATCTGTGTGAGAGAGAGAGAGAGAGAGAGAGAGAGAGAGAGAGAGAAGGGAATACCTAGTCAGTTGTGCAACTGAATGCATTTAATTGAAATGTGTCTTCCGCATTTAACCCAACCCCTCTGAAAAAGTGCCATTGTGTTGTGTGACAAAACATTTTAGGATGTCCTTTTAATGTCGTTCAGCACAAGGTGCACCTGTGTAATGATCATGCTGTTTAATCAGTTTCTTGATATGCCACACCTGTCAGGTGGATGGATTATCAACCAATTTGTTCACAACATTTGAGAGAAATAAGGTTTTGTGCATCTGGAACATTTCTGGGATCTTTTATTTCAGCTTATGAAACATGGGACCAACACTTTACATGTTGCGTTTATATTTTTGTTCAGTATATAAGCGGTTTGCTCTAGTGTGAGTTGGAGAGAGGGATAGATACACACTAACACTCACCCAGCCAGGGTTCAAACCAAGGTCACCTGTGCAAGTCTTCAGGTGTCAGGCAAGCTTACTCATCATGCGAGCTAGCAACGTTCACACACAAGGACTCAAGCCTCATTAAAAGGCGTAGAGATAAAAGCAGAGAGCCAGCTCCTCTTCATATTCCCAGCCTGGCACTAGGGTCTGAATAGAAGACACCCAGAGGGGTGACCATAAACCCCCTGTCCCTTCATCACCCCCCCAGTGACCGCCCGGCAGTATTCCATGTCAGGGGCCCCTTGGAATCCCGGCCTCAGGGAATACCATCTCTCTGTTTGAAGTCCGGCCTGAAATCTAGAGCCTGCTGCAGACAGCAGCAGAGAGCAGTGCATGTATTATTAACAGGGATACTTCGGGATTTTGACAAGGCCCTTTATCTGCTAGCAGATACCGATAGCATGCTAGCAGATGCCCAGTCATTGTGCTAACACTAGTTAGCATTGGCTCGCAAAACCAGCTCAAACTTCCTTCATACTGGACACAGAGACATACAAATGGTATCCACAAGTTCAATGCCAAAATCCCGAAGTATCCCTTTGGCTAAACCCCAATGTGGGCCTCATACTACCATGGCTACCTAAATCATCCACAGCTTCCTTCTATCCTCTGGGGTCCTATGTATCCAACGTCTCAGAGTAACAGTGCAGATTTAGGATCAGTTCAGCCTTTTTAGATAACAATGAATAAGAACTTGGACAGGGGGGAACTTATCGCTTGATATACTGCCCCTGCTCCAAGTCTTTTTACTGTAGCAGTGTTAAATTGTCCCTGGTGGCCCCCTGGCCATATTCGAGTGTATTACATAGCATTAATCCACTGAGCCAACATTAAATCTAATTACACACACACCCACGCCCACACATGCATGGAAAATATGATTCTGTTGGCCGTCTCTCTTTGGTCAGGCTTACACACACACACACACACACACACACACTTTTTTTTTATATCATGGAGACAGTGGCGTCAGGGCAATAGAATCTGTCCCTGAGAAAATGGAGAAGATGTGAGAATAGATGAGGGAAGAGAGGAAGCCAGGGAAGGAAAGGAGTTCTGCAGACTTTCTTAGGGATTATTATTGTCACTTTTTATTCTTCTGTCCTTCTACCCTTTCTTCCACTTGTTTCCTTGGCAGGCCAAACCGGGCCATTCCCTGCTCCTGCTGAGGAGGTGGTGCTGAAGTTATCAGGGCGGTCTTGTCATACACTCACACACATAGCCTGTAATAAAAGTCAGTAGTCGATGTCCATCCTTTTTTCAGGATGCTGGGAGGTGACTTGGAAACCGGCCACTAGGGGCAACAGTGAGTTGTAGGTTTCAGTTTTTCTAGTGCGTTGTGGACAGGGATGGCGGATGGGCTAAACATCTGTCTCTGTCTGTGTGTGTGTGTGTGTGTGTGTGTGTGTGAGTGTCTGTGTGTGTGTGTGTGTATATGTGTGTAATTAGATTTAATCCAGCGATAGAAAGTTGTTTTTGAGATTTTTGTTTTAAGCCTTTCCCAAACCTTAACCCTAACCTTGAAAATTCGGATTTAATGTCTAAACTTAACCTTAAACACTTTGAAATTTGACGTTTGCAGCGACTTTGACAATTGGATGTTTGAAAAACATGGATGAACGTGTAATTCTGATGTGAGACTGTGAGAGCTACAGTTGAAGTCGGAAGTTTACATACACCTTAGCCAAATACATTTAAACTCAATTTTTCACAATTCCTGACATTTAATCCGAGTAAGAATTCCCTGTCTTAGGTCAGTTAGGAACACCACTTTATTTTAAAGGCCGCTCAGAATAATAGTAGAAAGAATTATTTATTTCAGCTTTTCTTTCTTTCATCACATTCCCAGTGGGTCAGAAATGTACATACACTCAATTACTATTTGGTAGCATTGCCTTTAAATTGTTTAACTTGGGTCAACCATTTCGGGTAGCCTTCCACAAGCCTCCCACAATAAGTTGGGTGAGTTTTGGCCCATTCCTCCTGACAGAGCTGGTGTAACTGAGTCAGGTTTGTAGGCCTCCTTGCTCGCACACGCTTTTTCAGTTCTGCCCACAAATGTTCTATAGGATTGAGGTCAGGGCTTTGTGATGGCCACTCCAATACCTTGACTTTGTTGTCCTTAAGCCATTTTGCCACAACTTTGGAAGTATGCTTGGCGTCATTGTCCATTTGGAAGACCCATTTGCGACCAAGCTTTAACGTCCTGACTGACGTCTTGAGATGTTGCTTCAATATATCCACATAATTTTTCATCCTTATGAAGCCATCTATTTTGTGAAGTACACCAGTCCCTCCTGCAGCAAAGCACCCCCACAACATGATGCTGCCACCCCCGTGCTTCACGGTTGGGATGGTGCTCTTCGGCTTGCAAGCCTCCCCCTTTTCCTCCAAACATAACGATGGTCATTATGGCCAAACAGTTCTATTTTTGTTTCATCAGACCAGAGGACAATTCTCCAAAAGGTACTGTCTTTGTCCCTATGTGCATTTGCAAACTGTAGTCTGGCTTTTTTATGGTGGTTTTGGAGCAGTGGCTTCTTCCTTACTGAGTGGCCTTTCAGGTTATGTCGATATTGGACTCGTTTTACTGTGGATATAGATACTTTTGTACCTTTTTCCTCCAGAATCTGCACAAGGTCCTTCACTGTTGTTCTGGGATTGATTTGCACTTTTCGCACCAAAGGACGTTCATCTCTAGGAGACAGAATGCTTCTCCTTCCTGAGCGGCTGCGTGATCCCATGGTGTTTACACTTGCGTACTATTGTCTGTACAGATGAACGTGGTACATTCAGGCGTTTGGAAATTGCTCCCAGGATGAACCAGACTTGTGGAGGTCTACAATCTTTTTTTCTGAGGTCTTGGCTGATTTCTTTACATTTTCCCATGATGTCAAGCAAAGAGGAACTGAGTTTGAAGCTCGGCCTTGAAATACATCCACAGGTACACCTCCAGTGCACTCAAATTATGTCAATTAGCCTATCAGAAGCTTCTAAAGCCATGACATCATTTTCTGGAATTGTCGAAGCTGTTTAAAGGCACAGTCAACTTAATGTATGTAAACTTCTGACCCACGGGAATTGTGATACAGTGAAATAATCTGTCTGTAAACAATTGTTGGAAAAAAGATTTATGTCATGCACAAAGTAGATGTTCTAAGCGACTTGCCAGAACTATAGTTTGTTAACAAGAAATTTGTGGAGTGGTTGAATAATGAGTTCAATTGTCACCAACCGTAAGCATATGTAAACTTCCGACTTCAACTGTAGTTGTGCATACAAACACACACACACACACACACACACACACACACACACACACACACACACACACACACACACACACACACACACACACACACACACACACACACACACACACACACACACACACACACACACACACACTTTATGTGGGAAGTTCAGATCACTCCCACCCTGTTGAAATACCAGTCATGACTTTAGGATTTCTGTAGAACTACAGCCTGACTCCCTGCTCTGCCATTGTCCCTGTGATGTGGGGTGGGAAACCCCTCCCTCTGCTGTTCTCTACCCTCACTGTGTGAAGTAGGGCCTGCTTTGCCCTGCTACCCGCTGAGCCTGGTCACAATATCAATATTCTCTGCCCGTTTCTCATAAAAACCTGGAATGTGTGTCTTTAGCCCCCTGCTGCGGTGCTTTAGAGTGATTTACACACACACACACACACGCGCGCACACACGCGCGCACACACACACAAACACACTTGCGTTAGCATGCTCACAAACACACACCCACACCCACACCCACCCACACACCCACCCACACACGCACACACACACACACATCGAGTCAGCATCTTTCTCTGTCAGTCCCCTCCTCTCACCATGTAAACTCTTCTTAAGAAGGGGATTGGTAACTCCTGACAACGCCGTCTTCAGTCTGAATAGGATAAACACACACACTCACACACACACACACACACACACACACACACACACACACACACACACACACACACACACACACACACACACACACACACACGTACATTTCTCCGGAGCTGCCTGTTCATCTCAGACTAAAGAATGTTTTTGAAGAAAAGAGAGATGGAGTGGGGGGGGGGGGTGGGGAGTGCAGAGTGAATGAGAATATATTGCATATTTGTGAGGAGTTAGGGCTAAATTGAAAGCCCTTATGAGACTAAATACCTGATTTGTCCTCGGATGCCAGGGTATTTCTACTGGGGGGGGTGAGGCAGACTGACATGTTTTTTGTTTCCACTCTTCTACCCTCTCTCACCCCCCTTTGGGCCCTTCTTTTCTGTTCTCCTCTCCTCCTTTTCTTCTCCTCTTCTCCTTATCTCTCTCTCTCCTCTCTTCCCACCATTCTCTTTCCCTCCTCTATGTGTTGGTCGTCATGGTAGCCATGGTGGAGTGCAGAGCAACAGGTCAGGCACTTTTTACGGCATATAAAAGTGATTATGTCCACTCTGCCATGTCATAGTCTGGCCCTAGATACATAGACTGGCAGAGATACATACACTGGCTGTCTAAGACTGGCACAATTATTAAGTATATTAGGTATGTCCTAGCCAAATGTAAAAGATGCATTATGATGCATTACAAGATCAAGACATTTTTCAACAAAAATTACAATCATTACAATAACCTTTCCCATTTGTATGACAATTAATCATTCCACCAAATTCCATAATCGTCACAGCCCTAGCTGTCTCAATAGTCTAAAAAGGCTTCGTATCCTTCAGCTTGTGAATCATATGGGATTAAATCTTCCCACTGGGCAAAAACTGATTGAATCAACGTTGTTTCTACGTCATCTCATAGATTTGCAAAAAGTCATCAACGTAAGGGCTTTTAATCTTTTAACCTAAATCCAAAGACATTTTGTTGATTTCACATTGAATTCACGTCAGTTGACAACTCAACCAAATGTAATCAAAGCTAGATGTTGAACGGACGTCTGTGCCCAGTTGGTTGGCTTTGCACTGACAGTTAAGAGCAGTGGGTTGGCTTTGCACTGACAGTTAAGAGCAGTGGGTTGGCTTTGCACTGATAGTTAAGAGCAGTGGGTTGGCTTTGCACTGATAGTTAAGAGCAGTGGGTTGGCTTGCACTGATAGTTAAGAGCAGTGGGTTGTATTGCACTGATAGTTAAGAGCAGTGGGTTGTCTTGCACTGATAGTTAAGAGCAGTGGGTTGTCTTGCACTGATAGTTAAGAGCAGTGGGTTGTCTTGCACTGATAGTTAAGAGTCGACACAGAAGATCGCCACGTGTTAGTAACGCGTTTAACATTTATGTAATATTCATTAAAACAGTTTGCGAACCAAGAGCCAATCCCACGGCCAATATCTAAAAAGTAGGAACACATCATAACAAGTGAGTCACTGTGATCAGACAGATGAACACACCCACCCCTGCAGCTCTGACCGTGCTGTATCTCTTTCCATCTCACAACATCCTCATAACTGATTCACTCATAACACTCTGCTAACATTGCTTTGCCCTATGCTCTACATGGCCTGCGTCCCAAATGAAACCCTATACCCTGTATAGATCACTCCTTTTTATACCACAGCCCTATGGGCCCTGGTCAAGTACGCCACATCAGGAAAAGGGTTCCATTTGGGACGTAGTGATGGAGAAGGCTGCATACATAACAGCAAGGAACAGTAAACCGTGTCCACAGCCAACTTGAGTCAAGATCAGAACAACTGGAGCGTTGTCTGTTATGCCAAGAACAGGAGCAGTGAGAAACATGTTGGAACAGAACAGAGTAGAGCAGAACAGATCCCATGTTGTAGGTGCTGCTGACGCTTGGCATGAGATCTAAGGGCTAAAGCGAAGCATGCGGATCTCAGTCTCGCCCGTGTGGTATACACTTTGTTTCCAGGGTGGCCGGCGCACTATAGCTGCACCTTACAGCGTGACCAATCAGAAGAATGCATTTTTTTGATTCCACTGAAGTCTGCTGGTGCGCTACTTAGGTGCACCTTGCGGCGTGGCCAATCGGGAGATTCATATTTGTGGTTCGTCGACGACATCAAACGGGAAGCAAGCGCTCCATTTCCTATCCCTCCTTCACAGTGGCATCGAATCTAAAGAGCTTTAAAGATCCATCGCCTGGGTAGAAATTGTTCCCTGTCCTTTTGAATGTAGCACCACATTGCCCAGTGCTAGTTCTTGTTTTTCTCTTGGAATCGTCCTTGTCACGATACACATGAGAAGGGACTGGAGTTTTTCCCAGTGAGATCTTGTGGTCAGGGAAAACTCCTCACCTTATAATGTCGGAAGAAGACTGGGGACTTGTAGTTGGCATCAAACTGGGCATCGTGGGCAGCAAACTGATGTCATGGGCATGAAATGTTACTTTCTAGTACTTCCACAGTCCCTTTTTAGAACAGGCCACATAGGCAGAGGGAAACCTATCCCGCCAATAATACCATGTATAAGCCCCTATAAAATCATGTTATTAAAATGCTTTATCTAGAATATTCCTCACACCCGGATACAGTTTAGGTGGAATGAGAATATGGGCCTTGCCTCCACATAGCTGCTATATCACGATGAACTTTACTGTGCTTTTCAAACCACTGCTGCTCCATTGAGATTGGGACGGTAATAAACAACCATGCATCCCGACACAAACAAAAACACAACATTTTGGAATGCCGCCAGTTAACGAGTCGCCACCGTCATTGTGAAGGCGGTTGCCACGGCGTTTAATTAATTTACTTGATTTTCTCATTAACTAAAGGGGTCTTTAAAGACGACTGGGCCAAACAGTGTTGTAACACAAACGCGCACACACATTAGCAGGAATAGTGTTGTGTATAATGTCATCGGAAGTTGTAGGGATATTGAAGGTCGACTTTGGGCAAAAATGTGAAAATAATGGCTTTAATAAACTGATCAATGCACCATCATGCCTGTTCATTTAATGCAAAAAAGATCCCAAAAATGTATGAATAAGATATTTGGCTACAGAAGTGCCATTTCTTACCGATATCTACAGCTCCCGTCCAAAAACAAATCCTGTGAAATTCCATCAACATTACTGGCTAGCTAAAGTGGCTAGCTTAGCTAATGAACTAGCTACGTCAGTCGAACTAGCTACGTCAGTCAAAGTAGTTGAGTGTCCATTTGATACATGACCATAAAAAAACTTTACACCCACTACCCAATCTCAATAGCTTCAACCCCAGCCGAGAACGTGACTACTGCATTGCAGATCATAATCACCAGTATACAGTCAAGGCTGGCCCTAGCTTTTTGGGGGCCCTAAGCGAGATGTGGTTGGGGTTCCCCCGCCTCATGGGAAAAACAAGTTAGTGACCTCTCTTGGTTAGGTGCCCCCTACCGGCCCGCGGGGCCCTAAGCAGCCGCTTATGTCGCTTATTGGCTGGGCCGGCACTGCATACAGTACAGAGTCCAGTACGTGTAACTTCTGTGACAATGCAGAGACAGAGGAAATACAGACAGACAAAGAAGCACCGCAGTGCCTATTATGAGTTATTATCCCTGTGGCCATGTGTGCAGCTGATGCTACTCATGTTAGCCTAGCCAAGCACTTCTCACCCTGGCCTCAGAATAGGCAGGACAAAGGGACACAAGGGGACACAAATGCCACTGTCAACAGCATGCAACATGATCTGGGGCCATTACTCATTACCATAGAAACACATATCGCTAGTGATTTATATGTTACCCTTGCTTAACCTTATGGCTACTGCCTATAAAACAAGTTAACGCATGATCTGGGGACTATTGTGTGCAACTTTCACCTTTGCGGGAAAGGTGAAAGTGAGAAGTGAGGTTTACCGTAGGTGTTACCTGATCTGATGGAAAGACCTCTATGAAGTATCTGTATAGTGTAGGGCTGTGTTGTTGTGGGTTCGGTGTATATAGGGTGTATAGGGGGCCCTGAACTTAGAGATCCTTTTAATTCTCTATTTGGTTAGTTCAGGGTGTGACTAGGGTGGGCAATCTATGTTTTCTATTTCTTTGTTGGCTGGGTATGGTTCCCAATCAGAGGCAGCTGTCTATCGCTGTCTCTGATTGGGGATCATACTTAGGCAACCTTTTTTCCACCTGTAGTTTGTGGGATCTTGTTTTTGGTACTGTGCTGTTTAGCCCTACTAGACGTTACGTGTCGTTTTGTATTTGTTGTTTTTTCGGTGTTCATTTAATAAATTAAAATGTACGCCCACCACGCTGCAGTTTGGTCCGATCCTTCCATCGACGAACGTAACAGTAGGACTTTTTCCTAACTATTTGACTTCACCAGGAAAACTCTGGGTATATCGTAAACAGGGCTCCTATATATAAAAAAATCTCCCAGACAATAATTGTTGGGCCATTACTACAGCGGGAACTACTTGTTTCTAACCCAAACAGTTCAAATGATCTGACCCATATTACCGGCACAATGTTTTTTTCTTCCTCTAGTGATTCGACAGGACCGCATTTTGTCTTTATTAACCATGTCATGGACCATTCTAAAACTACTCACGGGTCGTTTATCATTTATTGACACTTTGTCGCGTTACCCCATTTGGCTAGCTAGCTAACAACCTGGTCACTCTACCAGTATATCCAAACAACAGATAGAAAGCTACTTTTGAAGCACATGTTGTCCCATATAAACTAATATATAACACCTTAAAGACATTAGAACTCATAGTCCTTAAGAACTCCTCAAATCTCCCCTCTCCCCTGTCTCCTTCTCTCTCTGTCTCTCCCCTCTCGCTCTCTCTCTCTCTTTCTCTCTCTCTCTCTCTCTCTCTCTCTTTCTCTCTCTCTCTCTCTCTCTATTGTATTGTTATCTAGTACAGAGGGAGAATAATAAGAACTTGCATTAAGTAGCTTCTTGTCTCCTGATGACTTTGAAACCTATGTCTGAAGAGAGGGAGAGAGAGGGAGTGAGAGAGAGAGAAAGACAAAGAGAGTTGCTGGTGAATTCCTAATGAAAAGCTAATATTTGCCCTATTTATCCATTATTTTACCAGGTAAGTTGACTGAAAACACGTTCTCATTTGCAGCAACGACCTGGGGAATAGTTACAGAGGAGAGGAGGGGATTAATGTGCTAATTGTAAACTAGGGATTATTAAGTGACCGTAATGTTTTGAGGGCCAGATTGGGAATTTAGCCAGGACACCGGGGTTAACACCCCTACTCTTACGATAAGTGCCATGGGATCTTTAATAACCTCAGAGAGTTAGGACACCCGTTTAACGTCACATCCGAAAGATGGCACCCTACACAGGGCAGTGTCCCCAATCACTGCCCTGGGGCATTGGGGGGAAAAAATTAGACCAGAGGAAAGAGTGCCTCCTACTGGCCCTCCAAACACCACTTCCAGCAGCATCTGGTCTCCCATCCAGGAACTAACCAGGACCAACTCTGCTTAGCTTCAGAAGCAAGCCAGCAGTGGTTTGCAGGGTGGTATGCTGCTGGCGAAGAATGAAACAGACTTAGATGAGGGGCAGCACTGTCATCTCTATGCTTATGGATTCTCTGTGTTTAGTCAAGTGTGGCTTTTCATTCCATTCTGGCCTCTTTCCTTTTATATTTGACATTGCCTTGTCTTGAGCAATGTACAATGTCTCAAAAAAGAAGATTAGGCTACTGTCATTACATAAAGATACAGAACTGTCATATGAAGCCTTAGAGTTTGTGTGAAACCATGTATAAATTAGGAAATGGTCAGAAACTAAAATTCCTTTTGAAATATTATGTGCTTTCTTGAGTTTTTGAAGTGGTCTGACAACAGCGGCCATTTTTCTAAATGTCACAATCTACCAAGATGTCACCTCCAGTGTCAAAGATGTTGAATGACCGACAGGTCCCTAGTGTCATTGTGTCAAGGACAAGTGTCTCTACCACTTTGTGTCACTCCACTGTCCACTCCAACCTTCATCTATGTGACTGGTCCAACTGTTACCAAGGTCACCTGCGTCTATGGACTGATGTTCTCAGCTCACATAAGTGTGTGTGCGTGTGTGTGCGTGTGTGTGCGTGCGTGCGTGCGTGTGTGTGTGTGTGTGTGTGTGCGTGTGTGTGTGTGTGTGTGTGTGTGCATACAGCACATACATTCTATTTATTTAATTTTATTTAAATCAAATCGAATTTTATTTGTCACATACACATGGTTAGCAGATGTTAATGTGAGTGTAGCGAAATGCTTGTGCTTCTAGTTCCGACAATGCAGTAATAACCAACAAGTAATCTAGCTAACAATTCCAAAACTACTACCTTATAGACACAAGTGTAAGGGGATAAAGAATATGTACATAAAGATATATGAATGAGTGATGGTACAGAGCGGCATAGGCAAGATACAGTAGATGGTATTGAGTGCAGTATATACATATGAGATGAGTATGTAAACAAAGTGGCATAGTTAAAGTGGCTAGTGATACATGTATTACATAAGGATGCAGTAGATGATATAGAGTACAGTATATACATATACATATGAGATGAATAATGTAGGGTATGTAAACATTATATTAGGTAGCATTGTTTAAAGTGGCTAGTGATATATTTTACATCATTTCCCATCAATTCCCATTATTAAAGTTGCTGGAGTTGAGTCAGTGTGTTAGCAGCAGCCACTCAATGTTAGTGGTGGCTGTTTAACAGTCTGATGGCCTTGAGATAGAAGCTGTTTTTCAGTCTCTCGGTCCCAGCTTTGATGCACCTGTACTGACCTCGCCTTCTGGATGATAGCGGGGTGAACAGGCAGTGGCTCGGGTGGTTGTTGTCCTTGATGATCTTTATGGCCTTCCTGTGACATCAGGTGGTGTATGTGTCCTGGAGGGCCGGTAGTTTGCCCCCGGTGATGCGTTGTGCAGACCTCACTACCCTCTGGATAGCCTTACGGATGTGGGCGGAGCAGTTGCCGTCCCAGGCGGTGATAAAGCCCGACAGGATGCTCTCGATTGTGCATCTGTAGAAGTTTGTGAGTGCTTTTGGTGACAAGCCGAATTTCTTCAGCCTCCTGAGGTTGAAGAGGCGCTGCTGCGCCTTCTTCACGATGCTGTCTGTGTGGGTGGACCAATTCAGTTTGTCTGTGGTGTGTACGCCGAGGAACTTAAAACTTACTACCCTCTCCACTACTGTTCCATCGATGTGGATAGGGGGGTGTTCCCTCTGCTGTTTCCTGAAGTCCACAATCATCTCCTTAGTTTTGTTGACGTTGAGTGTGAGGTTATTTTCCTGACACCACACTCCGAGGGCCCTCACCTCCTCCCTGTAGGCCGTCTCGTCGTTGTTGGTAATCAAGCCTACCACTGTTGTGTCGTCCGCAAACTTGATGATTGAGTTGGAGGTGTGCGTGGCCACGCAGTCGTGGGTGAACAGGGAGTACAGGAGAGGGCTCAGAACGCACCCTTGTGGGGCCCCAATGTTGAGGATCAGCGGGGTGGAAATGTTGTTGCCTACCCTCACCACCTGGGGGCGGCCCGTCAGGAAGTCCAGTACCCAGTTGCACAGGGCGGGGTCGAGACCCAGGGTCTCGAGCTTGATGACGAGCTTGGAGGGCACTATGGTGTTAAATGCCGAGCTGTAGTCGATGAACAGCATTCTCACATAGGTATTCCTCTTGTCCAGATGGGTTAGGGCAGTGTGCAGTGTGGTTGAGATTGCATCGTCTGTGGACCTATTTGGGCGGTAAGCAAATTGGAGTGGGTCTAGGGTGTCAGGTAGGGTGGAGGTGATATGGTCCTTGACTAGTCTCTCAAAGCACTTCATGATGACGGAAGTGAGTGCTACGTGGCGGTAGTCGTTTAGCTCAGTTACCTTAGCGTTCTTGGGAACAGGAACAATGGTGGCCCTCTTGAAGCATGTGGGAACAACAGACTGGGATAGGGATTGATTGAATATGTCCGTAAACACACCAGCCAGCTGGTCTGCGCATGCTCTGAGGGCGCGGCTGGGGTTGCCATCTGGGCCTGCAGCCTTGCGAGGGTTGACACGTTTAAATGTTTTCCTCACGTCGGCTGCAGTGAAGGAGAGTCCGCATGTTTTAGTTGCGGGCCGTGTCAGTGGCACTGTATTGTCCTCAAAGCGGGCAAAAAAGTTATTTAGTCTGCCTGGGAGCAAGACATCCTGGTCTGTGACGGGGCTGGTTTTCTTTTTGTAATCCGTGATTGACTGTAGACCCTGCCACATACCTCTTGTGTCTGAGCCGTTGAATTGAGATTCTACTTTGTCTCTATACTGACGCTTAGCTTGTTTGATTGCCTTGCGGAGGGAATAGTTACACTGTTTGTATTCGGTCATGTTTCCGGTCACCTTGCCCTCATTAAAAGCAGTGTTTCGGGCTTTCAGTTTCACGCGAATGTAGCCATCAATCCACGGTTTCTGGTTTGGGAATGTTTTTATCGTTGCTATGGGAACGACATCTTCAACGCACGTTCTAATGAACTCGCTCACCGAATCAGCGTATTCGTCAATGTTGTTGTCTGACGCAATACGAAACATATCCCAGTCCACGTGATGGAAGCAGTCTTGGAGTGTGGAATCAGATTGGTCGGACCAGGCAAGTCAGTTCTTATTTATAATGACGTCCTACCAAAAGACAAAAGGCCTCCTGCTGGGTTGGGGGCAGGGAAAAAAATATATATAAATAAATTAAATAAAAATATTGTACTAAACACACATCACGTCAAGAGAGACAACACAACACTACATAAAGAGAGACCTGAGACAACAACATAGCACGGCAGCAACACATGACATCGCAGCACGGTAGCAACACAACATGGCAGCAACACAACATGGTAGCAGCACAAAACAGCAGAGGTGGGACCAAGTCATTGTTTTACAAGTCACAAGTAAGTCTGAAGTCTTAGCCTTCAAGTCCAAGTCAAGTCTCAAGTCAAGACCGCCAAGTGTCAAGTCAAGTTTCGAGTCCTAAACAAGTCATAATGTGCTCTTCACCAAATGTAATACCATTTCATATTTCAGTATCAGTATCACATTTATTTATATAGCCCTTCGTACATCAGCTGATATCTCAAAGTGCTGTACAGAAACCCAGCCTAAAATCCCAAACAGCAAGCAATGCAGGTGTTGAAGCACGTTGGCTAGGAAAAACTCCCTAGAAAGGCCAAAACCTAGGAAGAAACCTAGAGAGGAACCAGGCTATGAGGGGTGGCCAGTCCTCTTCTGGCTGTGCCGGGTGGAGATTATAACAGAACATGGCCAAGATGTTCAAATGTTCATAAATGACCAGCATGGTCAAATAATAGGTCTGGGACAGGTAGCACGTCCGGTGAACAGGTCAGGATTCCATAGACGCAGGCAGAACAGTTGAAACTGGAGCAGCAGCACGGCCAGGTGGACTGAGGACAGCAAGGAATCATCATGCCAGGTAGTCCTGAGGCTATATTTAACAAGAGTAATAGTATATTAAATTTACGCAAATCATGAATCCTTTTAAAACGATACATATTTATTCCTTTCCAAATAAACTTTATATTTCCATGGAAATACATGGGTAGCCATGAGAAAGTCACATCAATATGACAACAAAAACTAAATATGCTAGTTATCTCTCTCTCTCTCTCTCTCTCTCTCTCTCTCTCTCTCTCTCTCTCTCTCTCTCTCTCTCTCAGCCACCATGGCTGAAGACACACTCCACCAGTGAGCCCCTATACCCAGGATCACTGCCAAGACCCTGATGGCCACTCGGGACAGTGAAGGAAGGGCCTTCATGTTCATTGCCCAGAACAAGAGGGCATTTTGTCCTTCGCATATGTCAAGGTAGTGACTTAGCTGGAGAGGTCCCAACAGCTTTCTTCTGCCTCTTACAGTATGCTGCAAACAGCCCTTCTTCTTGTCCAAGTCTATGGTCCTCTCACTCTTCCTCATCAACAAGAGGCACAGCTTGCTCAGTCCCTGCAGCATCTTGCAGAATCAGTTCTGGCAAAACATGTGAAAACAGAAACAAAAAGGCTGGTATTAGAGTATTGGTGATGCAGTGGGTTAAACTGAACAAGTATTATTGTTGCAGTCAATTGGATTCAATTATGAGGAAAAAGTTACATTAAACTCAATAATATTGACCTTTCACTCTTTGTGCCACCTCCTCCTTGACCAGCACATGTTGCTCCACCCACATCAGAGAAAAAGCCGGATCCAAGGCAGCTGCTTTGAGGTAGACTGGATCTGAAAAGGTGGCAGTGATTCCATCTTGTGTCCTGGCCATCTTCACATTGATGAAGATTCCAAGAAATCGTTTGTTGGAGACTTCTGACCAAGCCGCTCAGGAAATGGACTTGAGGCTTCCACTGCTCCAGGTGGTGATTCAGGGACAGGACCGAGGGAACAACAGAACTGATTGTGACTATCTTCTCCCCCTGTGTCATATCTGTTGCTTCTCCAAATGGCTTCAGAATGTCCAACAACTTCTTCAACTTATTCCAGTCCTGTACTGTGAACAACAACTCCTTGTGCCCAGACTTTTCCAGAATATGACAGAGCTTTAGATGGTCACATTGGATAACTGCCTTCACTTGTCTCAGTGTTGAGTTCCATCTTGTGCCAGCCTCAAACACCTCTTTGAGTGTTGTGCTTGTATGCAGCAGTGAGCTGATTTTTTGATAACTTTGAAATAGAAGGAGTCATCACTTTTGTTTCTTTCAAGCCATAACCCACTACCAGAGGGAGAGTGTGGGCAAAACACTGCAAAACACAGTTTTTTTTGCAATAGCAGCATCCTGGTCTTCCAGGGTTAGGTCATTCCAGAGCTCTGGGTCATCAAGGTGATCTTCGCCATGTACTTCATCTTCTTGTTCAATGGGGAAGCACACCGTGAATGCTTTTCTCATGTTGGCAGCATTGTCACTAATGATATTGTACAATTCATCTTTGATGCTGTACTCACCACATATGGCCTCAAATTGCTCACAGATTCTTTCGGCCGTGTGTGGGCCTTTGAAGCGGTCTCAGGCCAAGAGATTGGACTTGAGGTATATCCTCTCTCCATCTTTCTCCGTACAGTGCACAGTGACACCAAGGAACCCCCTCATCTTTCGGTCGGACCAAATGTCCACTGTGACTGAAACATGGTCTGTGTTGCTCAACTGAGTTTTCAGTTTTGAATGTCTCTCTGTAGCGAGGTTCTCTACTTTTGATGTCAATGTTCTACGACACACTGGGCTGTACTTACTGTCAACCAATGTCAAAAAGGAACAAAAACTCAAGTTTTCCACAATAGACAGAGGCAAGTTGCAGTCGATAACCAGGTCGGACAGTATTGCATTGTTGATAGCTTTCTGCTGTGGATGATTCATGCTGTACTGCCCTACACGGGTCTCCATGAACTGTGAGATTGGAGACTGTTGTGGTTCACTTGTGACACTAGTAGCACAATCTTGCCTGGTCTCTTGGGTGCAATGATCACGTTCCCGCGCTGGCCGACTGTGTGGTGGCTCATTGATTTAACATTATGTTAGCCTACATGCTATACTAGCAAATGTATATATAGCTGTCGGCTATATAAGCCACGACTTAATGTTCTTTGTGCAGCTTCAAATGTCGAACAAAGTTGGAAGTTGTTGCGCCTCCATCTGTAATTTTCTTCCCGCATGTTTTGCAAGTTTGCAATCCGTTTTGTCTTTGTCTCCGCTGGCACAATGTGATTGGCTGCTGTCCGATTCAAACTGTAATCCGTTAAATGAAGAGTTGATGCGCTGCACACTTCTTTTAATAGCATCATTTTTATCATTTGGGCTTGAGGAGGGTATCAAGTCAGGTCGAGTCATAAGGCTCAAGTCCAAGTCAAGTCACGAGTCATTGGTGTTAAAGTCAAAGTCGAGTTGCAAGCCATCATATTTGTGACTTGAGTCTGACTCGAGTCCACACCTCTGCAAAAAGGGTACAAACATAATTGGGCACAGACAACAGCACAAAACGCAAGAAGGTAGAGACAACGATACATCACGCAAAGCAGCCACAACTGTCAGTACGAGCGTCCATGATTGAGTCTATGAATGAAGAGATTGAGATAAAACTCTCCAGTTTGAGTGTTTGTTGCAGCTCGTTCTAGTCGCTAGCTGCAGCGAACTGAGAAGAGGAGTGACCCAGGGATGTGTGTGCTTTGGGGACCTTTAACAG
>NC_034203.2:15274977-15317477 GCF_002021735.2 Oncorhynchus kisutch
CTACTCACCCCTCCACCGTCCTCACCCCTCCACCCTCCTCACACCTCCACCCTCCTCACACCTCCACCGTCCTCACACCTCCAACCTACTCACCCCTCCACCGTCCTCACCCCTCCACCCTCCTCACACCTCCACCCTCCTCACCCCTCCACCCTCCTCACCCCTCCACCCTACTCACCCCTCCACCGTCCTCACACCTCCACCCTCCTCACACCTCCACCCTCCTCACCCCTCCACCCTCCTCACCCCTCCACCCTACTCACCCCTCCACCGTCCTCACACCTCCATCGTCCTCACACCTCCACCCTCCTCACACCTCCACTCTCCTCACCCCTCCACCCTCCTCACCCCTCCACCGTCCTCACACCTCCACCCTACTCACCCCTCCACCCTCCTCACACCTCCACCCTCCTCACCCCTCCACCCTCCTCACACCTCCACCCTACTCACCCCTCCACCCTCCTCACACCTCCACCCTACTCACCCCTCCACCCTCCTCACACCTCCACCCTCCTCACCCCTCCACCCTCCTCACCCCTCCACCCTACTCACCCCCCCACCCTCCTCACCCACCTCTATTATACAGTGTGCTGGACTGTCCAGTCAACTATTATAGAGGTGCGGAGATATTTGATTTGTGGCACAGGAGAGAATGTGTTGTTATGGGGTGGAGGTCAGGACTCTTCTCCTTTTCATCTCTCTCTCTCTCTCTCTCTCTCTCTCTCTCTCTCTCTCTCTCTATCTCAGAAAACATCTGCTTTGACCTCGATGGTCTCTTTCCCAGCTGAGTGGTTGCTATGTAGGGTGTGTTCTTGTGTGTGCGTATGTGCATGCTCTTTGTTTGTGTGTGTGTGGCAGTATATTGATGTATATTGGTGAGTTCACAAGGCCACTGGACCTGCCTCTAGGGCGCTGTTAATTTACAGGGATGACCTCTGACCTAGGAACTATTAATTGATTTACATATTTATTCCTGTCACACACGCCGACATACACACAAAATAAAAAATGAAAAGTTGAAATGTCTGTGGCAGTGTTTCCCCAACACCTTCCATCGGGACGTTTTGTTGTTTGCCCTAACACTAACACTACACAGCTGGCCAACTAATAACCAACTAATCATCAAGCTTTGATTATTTGGATCAGCTGTGTAATGCTAGGGCAAAAACCAAAACGTGCACCCCTTGGGGTCCTGAAGACCGCATTTGGGAAAGACGGATCTATTCACGGTTGTGAATACTTATGTAAATGAGATATTTCTGTATTTCATTTTCAATACATTTGGATACATCATTAAAAAAATGCTTTGTCATTATGGGGTATTTTGTGTAGATGGGTGAGAAAGAAAATCGATTTAACCCATTTTGCATTCAGGCTGTAACAACTAGGGCCCTTACGGTGACACCGGCGATCACGAGTCTTGATGGCAGTCAAATTCCATGTGACCGTTTAGTCACGGTAATTAGGCTTCTCCAAGCTCTGATGCTGCTGATGGTCATTAGTAGCCTACCAATCTTGCTAACTGCCTGGTACCCCACACTCTGTTGTCCCTCTAATCTAAAATCGAATCAAATACTTCATGAGAGCCCATGAGCTCATGTTGAGCAACATCTCTATAGGCTATGCAGTCGCGTGAGAATACAGAGTGATGGCCTCTATTAAAAAGAGGAGGATCCCATCAGCTTTCTATAGGCTAGACCTACTATATTTATTTCTCAACCTTCCTATTATTAAGCACATTACTTCTCTGTAAAACAGGAGTATAGCCTACCTGGCTGGCATGAAAATGAACCATGGGAAAAGCATCCTCCATTCGCTATTTATAACATGTCTTTTTTTCCCGCTGCCCCTGTTTCGATACATGTGAATTATAACGGCCCCTTCTAAATCAAAACTCATTTCACACATATATTATTTAGTATATGGAAAGACAAGATTAATCAAGAATAGTCTGATGGGTGCCAATACTAGCCCATCACTTGTGAATTATATCTTATCAATTGTGAATGATGCCGAGCATTAGAAACAATACCTTTTTTCTGCGACTTGTTCGAATCATGGTCGCACACCTCATGTAGTCTATCCCATAGGCCTATACATTTTAACAAGGTTTGTATCACAACTGAAGTGGCCAAATAACTTCTTAAAATGAAGCACATTAATCCTCTTTACAAGGGCTGCAGAGCCTAACTGGCATATATACGCAGTGCGTTTGGGGAAGATGATTTCACCATAAAAATGCACCTTTATATTAAAAGCATTACATGCATAATTGAATTGTGGTGACTTTTGAGAATAGTGTTTTCTGCTAATGGAACATTCACGCTTATAGCCTACTGCCGTGTGGGCATTGCTGCTCTTATAATGTGAAGAAATAGCCTAATTATCAACATTTTAAGCTAAACGTTCTGATCTGTTGCATCAGGCTCTTAGCATAAAACATTTTTTTTATGCTAGGGGTTGTGTTAATTTGGGAACCTTTCGCATCCCACAACTGTCCCAGACTATATTTGGAATATTTATTTCTCGCACAGAATAGAATAGGGCAACTTTTGTACTATGGGGGATAGTAGATTGACATAGGCTAGTGTTTGTTAGGTCTACTCATCTTGTTGGCTGACGAAAAGTAAATGGGGACAGTTCTTCCAATACTTTCAATGTGCGCCTCGGAATTGGATAAGGATACGTGCAGTTGCATCGCCGACATGTCTGTCTTCACTTGTAGCCTGTGAGAAAGACGTGACTGAGAGCCACGTGAGGGAGAGGTGTTTCTGCACGCAGCGGGGAGAAGGGAATTATATTCAGCCCAATGCAACTGAATGCCTTCAACTGAAATGTGTGTTCCTCATTTAACCCAATAAATCCACATCCAGAGTACCTGTTTCTTTGTTAACCGCTCAACCGCAAAATATCCTTTCTATTTTTTCCAGTTATGTTCAATTGTATTCTTCATACTATAAAAGAATGTTACGGATTTCTAAGCTAATCATGCCTGTTCAATGAACTAGTGTCGCCCACAGCCAGATGACATAGCCAGATCAGGACCTAACATAAGGACAACTCAGAGTATGCTATTCTGTTCCTCTGAAATAGACTACATTTTCTTCACATCATGTTTATTTAGACCTGTCTAAAATAAATAATGGATTTATTGTGATGGTGTAGGCTATATTAAATAGATTTATTGAGTTGTCTGCATCTGTGACTTGTAGGTTATGCATGGAAGCCATGAGATGATAAATGTGTTTATGTTAATAAATGGTCAATTACCGTGAGACCGGCAGTTATTTGCTTGACAATCACCGGCTGACAAAATGTCATGACCGCCACAGACCTAGTAACAACTAAATGTGGAATAAGTCAGCGGGTATGAATCATTTCTGAAGGCACTGTACTCTCCCTCTCTCTCTGTCTCTCTTTCTCGCTCTCTCTCTGTCTCTCTCTCTCTCTCTCTCTCTCTCTCTCGCTTTCTCTCCCACACACACACACACACACACACACACACACACACACACACACACACACACACACACACACACACACACACACACACACACACACACACACACACACACACACACACACACACACACACACACACCATCCCACACACACACCCAACCATGCAGTGTGACCAGAATGTGATTATGAGGTTGAATCTCTCTACTGCACAGTTCTGATGAAAGGTTAAACGTTAGAGGGTTATTTAAGTATGCCACGTCTCAAAGACAATGAGAGTCCAAATCTCCTTTACCCCAGTGTCTCTCTCTCTCTCACACACACACACACACATACGCGCACACACACACACACGCACGTGCACACACACACACACGCACACACACGCACACACACACACACACACACACGCACGCGCGCACGCACGCACGCGCGCACGCACGCACACACACAGCCAACTGCTTAGCAATGGTACTGGTGATTGGCCAGATTAATCCCTATCTGCTGTAAAGGAAGTTGGTCCTTGTTGTTTAGGCCCTAGCTGCGTTTTCACATGACTTAATGCCATTAAAGGAACTTTAGCCATTAGTTGCTGCCATTGGCATAGACTGAACAGTCTCTTTCCATCCACTCTGATGTGGATGCTTATGGACAGGAGTTTTTCCTCACCACATGAAGAACCTCTCGTAAAAACTCTGGGCCCTAGTAAGTGGCTATGACTAAGGTCCAGAATTTTTCCTAGTCAGGTTTCATTGTCAGGAAAAACTCCTGGGCTTAGAGTTACAGTATGTGGCAATTGTATCCGTTTGCACATTGCACTCTTGCCCTGGCAGTGGGATTCGGTACTCTATACAGAGACTAGATCATCACTCTAAATCTTTCGAGGCTTGGAATGAGAAAATAAAGGAGATGGAGAAATGTGTGAAGTCAAACAGAGAGAGATAAAAGCACGCTGCTTTCCCAACCTTCTCTGTGTAACAGCCCAGTCAGGGATTCCACTCTGAAGACTTCCCAGAAAAGTAGATAGCAAATGGCTCCTTAAGCTGCCATTACTATAAGCTCCTCATCCTTCTGCACTTCCTTTCACTCCTCCTCTCCTCAAACTGTACCTCTCTCTCTATCACTGTCTTTCTCTCACTGTCTTTCTCTTTCTGTCTTTCTCTTTCTGTCTTTCTCTTTCTGTCTCTCTCGATCTCTCTCTCCCTCTTCTCAGAGAGGGACCTTTACCTCCTCCTCTCCTCAAACTGTACCTCTCTCTCTCTCTATCACTGTCTTTCTCTCACTGTTTTTCTCTCTCTGTCTTTCTCTTTCTGTCTTTCTCTTTCTGTCTCTCTCTCGATCTCTCTCTCCCTCTTCTCAGAGAGGGACCTTTCCCTCCTCCTCTCCTCAAACTGTACCTCTCTCTCTCTCTATCACTGTCTTTCTCTCAATGTCTTTCTCTCTCTGTCTTTCTCTTTCTGTCTTTCTCTTTCTGTCTCTCTCTCGATCTCTCTCTCCCTCTTCTCAGAGCCAAAAGGGGAGAGAGAGAGAGAGAGAGAGAGAGAGAGAGGAGAGAGAGAGAGAGAGAGAGAGAAAAGCCCATTCACACAGCTACTTCATTACTACCCATCAGTCTCTGCGTTTCCCTTTGTCTAAAACTCACACTTAAAGGTTAACTAAAAGCACCAAGGAGGGAGAGGGTGACCCACTCTCCGTCCCCCTTCCTCAACCCCAGCCTCCCCCTTTTCTGAGAAACACCCTCTCACCCCTCTTGGCCCCTCGTTTGCAGGCAACCCGAGTGGGAAGAATCTGGGCAGGATCAGGGGTTTCCCGCTGGAAATGCAAGGGGTATGGAAGCAGGGGAATACAGAAGGGAAACTAGGAGGCACAACCTACCATGCTTTAGAGAGGGTCACCTAGCAACAGGCGCTAGCGTGGAAACAGCATGGCAGGGGCCTGGGTGAAGGAATCAGGAGGGAGTGAGGGTGAGAGAGAGGGTAAGGTTGTGTGCTTTACTGGGGTACGGTTAGGGGGTAGGGGCATAGCGCAGAGGGGTACAGTTTGAGTAAATGGGCTGAAGAGGATGTCACCCACCAGTTGGCCAGTTGATATGACAAGACCCCAAGATGGAGGAGATTCCTGAACAGGAGAGCTGGTTCTCTGGGAGAGGAGAGGACAAGGGGCCTTGTACCGAACACACACAAACCTCTTTTAACACTCTAACTAACTGTACTGTAGCTTTGGTGATCTTCTTTAAATGAGCTGGTGTGTGTCATAATCGCCAAGACTCACACACACTCACACACACTCCAGGTGCCGCTCCGAATCGGCAGGTGTGTGTCATCCCTGTAGACCAACTCCGACATAGTAACTATCAACGTCAGTTACAGGCGTCCAGGGAACAGGCGCGTATCAGGTGTGTGTGTGTTTCCTGATGTTTCACACCCGACACACACACGCACTCGCCTGCGGTGGTATTTGTTCTACCTCCACGGCCTGCAGCCCAGCCGGGCGACCGATAGAGGAATCTCAAGGTGGAGCTCTGATTTTCTGTATCCTGTCAGCTGGTAAAGAGAGAAAGACTGGATATCACACACACTCTGCTCTGCTCTTTACAGCACTGCAGAAGAAAGCCATTTTCTGACAGCACGTCTCTATTCAACAACCCGCTCTCTCTTTAATATGTAGTCTTACGGCCTTCAGGTAGAGCGGGAGGGAGAGTGTTTTCAGTGGGTAAACTGTTATTAGCCTGTCGTTGGCTCAATGAAGGCAGATACAGGGGGATGGCTACTGTATTGGCTTTTCAGTGATGCTAACAGTAGGACTGTGTGGCACAAGGCCCTGTAAATGCTTCGTTGAGTGGCTGTAGTCTAAAATGCTCCTGTGCAATTGTCTGGGTGAAAGTGTTGGCAGGATGTTGTACAAGATCAGCAGTTAGCTACCAGTCAGAGAGTCAGCCTGAGAGGTCATGTAAGGGTGCAAGACAAGGAGACAGAGACAGAGACAGAGACAGAGACAGAGACAGAGACAGAGACAGAGACAGAGTGAAAGATGGAGAGATAAAGTGAGAGCTCTAGTGTAACTGTAGCCTAACTGTTCTCAGCTCAGATCACCGGCACCACAGAGATCATCTCTCCTCTAGTGTAACGGTAGCCTAACTGTTCTCAGCTCAGATCACCGGCACCACAGAGATCATCTCTCCTCTAGTGTAACGGTAGCCTAACTGTTCTCAGCTCAGATCACCGGCACCACAGAGATCATCTCTCCTCTAGTGTAACGGTAGCCTAACTGTTCTCAGCTCAGATCACCGGCACCACAGAGATCATCTCTCCTCTAGTGTAAGGGTAGCCTAACTGTTCTCAGCTCAGATCACCGGCACCACAGAGATCATCTCTCCTCTAGTGTAACGGTAGCCTAACTGTTCTCAGCTCAGATCACCGGCACCACAGAGATCATCTCTCCTCTAGTGTAACGGTAGCCTAACTGTTCTCAGCTCAGATCACCGGCACCACAGAGATCATCTCTCCTCTAGTGTAACGGTAGCCTAACTGTTCTCAGCTCAGATCACCGGCACCACAGAGATCATCTCTCCTCTAGTGTAACGGTAGCCTAACTGTTCTCAGCTAAGATCACCGGCACCACAGAGATCATCTCTCCTCTAGTGTAACGGTAGCCTAACTGTTCTCAGCTCAGATCACCGGCACCACAGAGATCATCTCTCCTCTAGTGTAAGGGTAGCCTAACTGTTCTCAGCTCAGATCACCGGCACCACAGAGATCATCTCTCCTCTAGTGTAACGGTAGCCTAACTGTTCTCAGCTCAGATCACCGGCACCACAGAGATCATCTCTCCTCTAGTGTAACGGTAGCCTAACTGTTCTCAGCTCAGATCACCGGCACCACAGAGATCATCTCTCCTCTAGTGTAACGGTAGCCTAACTGTTCTCAGCTCAGATCACCGGCACCACAGAGATCATCTCTCCTCTAATGTAACGGTAGCCTAACTGTTCTCAGCTCAGATCACCGGCACCACAGAGAGCTGGAGAGATCATCTCTCCTCTTAGCCTCAGGTATAGCACTCCTTTCCAGTGCAGACTTAATTGGCACATCAATTATGTATCAGAGAGAAGCGCTTTGTCCCCCTCACCGCCGGAACGACCTCTCGCTCAATAGGTGTGTGTGTGTGTGTGTGGCTCCTGGCCACTCAATAGGATAGAGCTTTAATTAAGTGGCTAGTGCACACGCTCCCTGTGGATTCCCCCTGGTCCCAGTCGATACACAGATCTGGCCCTCTCTCTCTGTTCTACACCTCTATTACCTGGGTATGCACACAATAGGCTGCTAATAATGCATTTAGACAACGTTGTGAGGATGTTTTGGATATGTTTGGGATATGTTGTTTCTTAACAAATACACTTTCATGTGTATTAGTGGTGAATCTGCTTTGGTGGATTGTGTAGGAGGAGACGATGTACTCCTAAATCATTGATTGTGTGTGATACAAGCATCCTTCGTGGTAGAATGCATGAGAGAGAGAGAGAGAGAGAGAGAGAAAGATCCTAGGCACTGACAGACGGTCACGGTATGTCACGCCCCTGGCATTTGAGTGTGTGTGTTTGTGTGCGTCCATGCTTGTGTCTGTGTCTGCATGTATGCATTGGTGTGTGTGTGCGTGCATGTGCCTCCGTGTGTGCGCACACATGTCCGTGTCTGCCACAGTGGAAAAACCCGACCTCATCCCTCCCTCCTCATCCCTCCCTCACCCCTCACTCTTCATCAGTACATGATTTCCCCCGGTCCATTCCAGTGTGAATTGAGAGACAGAGCAGTAGAATCCCATTGTTATACCTCTACTGTACTCGTCCTCATGCTCCTCAGTAACTCAGGAATGCCCCGGGCTTTATTCGTCCCGAGCCCAGTTACAGCAGGAAAGCCTGTCTCTGGCATTGGTGCCAAATGGCACCCTATTCCCTACTGTATATAGTGCAAAGCTTTTACAGGTCCTGGTCAGAAGTAGTGCGCTATGTAGGGAAAAGGGTGCAATTGGGACGTCAGAGATTCAGGGGGGTCATCTATCTCTCTCCCCCCCACTTAGGGCAGCCCGAGCTGGCTTAGTGATGAAGCGGAGCTCCCTGGTCCATCTAAATAAACCCGGTCCCTTTCCAGGGGTCACTCACACCACCGGTAGCCCTGTCGATAATGCTAATCTAATTAGGTGTGTGTCAAATCAAATTTGATTTATCACGTGCCGAACACAACTGGTGTAGGCTTTACTGTGAAATGCTTTCCAACGTTTAAATAATAACACAAGAGGAGTACAATAAAATAGAGAAGAATGGAACTATGTACAGGGAGTACCAGTACCAGATCAATGTGCAGAGGTATGAGGTATTTGAGGTAGATATGTACATGAAGGCAGGGTAAAGTGACTAGGCATCAGGATAGATAATAATAAGAGTAAAATAAGGAACAGAGTGGCAGCAGCAAACGATTAGTGTAAAAGTGTGTGTGTGTGTGTGTGTGTGTGTGTGTGTGTGTGTGTGTGTGTGTGTGTGTGTGTGTGTGTGTGTGTGTAAATGTGTGTTTGTGTTGTGTCGGTTTTGTGTGGAAGTGTCAATGAAGTGTGTCAGAGTATATAGTGTGTATACGGTATATAGGCTAGTGAGTGTGCATAGGGCCAGAGCAAGATAGGGTCGGTGCAGATAGCTCTGGTAACCATTAATTGACTATTTAGAAGTCTTATGGCTATTTAGCAGTCTTTTGGCATGGGGGTAGAAGCAGTCTCGGAGCCTGTTGGTCCGAGGGCCGATGCTCCGGTACAGTTTGCCGGGCGGTAGCAGAATGAATAGTTAGTTTGGTTTGGGTGGCTGGAGTCTTTGGAAATGTTTTGGGCCTCAATCTGACACATCCTGATATAGAGGTACGGGATGGCTGGGAGCTTGGCCCCAGTGATGTACCGGGCTGTCCGCACCACCCTCCGAAAGCGCTGGCAGTCGAGGGAAATGCAGTTGCCATACCAAGCGGTGAGGCAGCCAGTCAAGATGCTCTCGATGGTGCAGCTGTAGAACTTCCTGAGGATTCGAGGGCCCATGCCAAATCTTATCAGCCTCCTGATGGGGGATAAGTCGCTGCCGTGCCCTCTTCATGACTGTGCGGGTGCATGGGGACCATGTTAGGTCCTTAGTGATGTGGACGCCTGGGAACTTGACGTTCTCAACCCCCTCCACTACAGCCCCATCGATGTGGATGGGGGCGTGCTCCACGATCAGCTCCTTGGTCTTACTGAGGCTGTTGTCTTGGCTCCACACTATGTCTCTGACCTCCTCCCTGTAGGCTGTCTCATCGCCATTGGTAATCATGCTGTCGTTTTTGTCAGCAAACTTAATGATGGTGTTGGAGTCATACGTGGCCATGCAGTCATGGGTGAACAGGGAGTACAGGAGGGGACTAAGCACACACCCCTGTTGAGGGTCAGGGTGGCAGATGTGTTGTTGCAGAGGGAGGGGTTCAGTCCCAGGGTCCCTAGCCTGGTGATTAGCTTAGAGAGGACTATGGTGTTGGATGCTGAGCTGTAGTCTATGAACATCATTCATTATTTCCCCTCTTGTTCAGGTGAGAGACGTCAGTGTGACGTGCAATTGACATCTGTGGATCCGTTGGGGCGGTATGCGAATTGGAGTGGGTCTAGGGTGTCTGGGATGATGGTGTTGATGTGTATCATGACCAGCCTTTCAAAACACTCCATAATAGGGATTCATATTTTCACGAGAATCAATCAAGTGTCAATACCGGGATGAATTCATATTTATCTTGAGACTCCTGGGAAATCCCAAAAAATCGGAAGTGCCCATTTGAAGCATTTAAAACGTCTCTATGTCAAACGGTTTTGTTATATTTCAGTCTTCTGTGACTTATATAAAGTGTAATATTGGTATGCAAACTCAAAATGTAAAACATTTCAACTCTATATCTGACATGGTACAGGTGTCTTATTTTTTTAAGCCCATAAACATGTGTGTGAGGTGTATACTTTTGTTTCATAGTAGATTTGTTTAAGACTACCAAGAAACACCCTGATTTAGCACACTGCAGTAGAATTACTTTTAAGCCTTAAGAAAATTGAGACATCAAATAAAATAAAATCAAATGTATTTATATAGCCCTTCGTACATCAGCTGATATCTCAAAGTGCTGTACAGAAACCCAGCCTAAAACCCCAAACAGCAAGCAATGCAGGTGTAGAAGCACGGTGGCTAGGAAAAACTCCCTAGAAAGGCCAAAACCTAGGAAGAAACCTAGCGAGGAACCAGGCTATGAGGGGTGGCCAGTCCTCTTCTGGCTGTGCCTGGTGGAGATTATAACAGAACATGGCCAAGATGTTCAAATGTTCATAAATGACCAGCATGGTCCAATAATAATAAGGCAGAACAGTTGAAACTGGAGCAGCAGCACGGCCAGGTGAACTGGGGACAGCAAGGAGTCATCATGTCAGGTAGTCCTGAGGCATGGTCCTAGGGCTCAGGTCCTCCGAGAGAGAGAGAGAAAGAAAGAGAGAAAGAGAGAATTAGAGAGAGCACACTTAAATTCACACAGGACACCGAATAGGACAGGAGAAGTACTCCAGATATAACAAACTGACCCTAGCCCCCCGACACATAAACTACTGCAGCATAAATACTGGAGGCTGAGACAGGAGGGGTCAGGAGACACTGTGGCCCCATCCGAGGACACCCCCAGACAGGGCCAAACAGGAAGGATATAACCCCACCCACTTTGCCAAAGCACAGCCCCCACACCACTAGAAGGATATCTTCAACCACCAACTTACCATCCTGAGACAAGGCTGAGTATAGCCCACAAAGATCTCCGCCACGACATAACCCAAGGGGGGGCGCCACATGGATTGTGTATGTGAGCCATTCATAAGGTGAATGGGCAAGACAAAGGATTTAAGTGTCTTTGAATGGGGTATGGTAGTAGGTGCCAGGCGCACCGGTTTGAGTGTGCCAAGAACTGCAATGCTGCTGGGTTTTTCACGCTCAACAGTTTCCCGTGTGTATCAAGAAAGGTCCACAGCCCAAAGGACATCCAGCCAACTTGACACAACTGTGGGAAGCATTAGAGTCAACATAGGCCAGCATCCCTGTGGAACACTTTCGACACCTTTTAGAGTTCATGCCCCGATGAATGAAGGCTGTTCTGAGAAAAATACACTCAGGGTATACAGAACAAGTCAAAAGTTTGGACACACCTACTCATTCAAGGGTTTTTCTTTATTCTTACTACTTTAGAATAATAGTGAAGACATCAAAACTATGAAATAACACATTTGGAATTGTGTGGTAACCAAGAAAGTGTTAAACAAAAAATATGTTTGATTTTAGATTCTTCAAAGTAGCCACCCTTTGCCTTGATGATAGCTTTGCATTCTCTCAACCAGCTTCACCTGGAATGCTTTTCCAATAGTCTTGAAGGAGTTCCCACATATGCTGAGTACTTGCTGTTCCTTCACTCTGCGGTCCAAATCACCTCAAACCATATTGAGGCTGGGTGATTGTGGAGGCCAAGTCATCTGATGCAGCACTCCATCATTCTCCTTCTTAGTCAAAAAGCCTGTATACAGCCTGGAGGTGTGTTGGGTCATTGTCCTGTTGAAAAACAGCTGTGATAATTGCAGCTTACCATGATGCATTCTATTTTTCGGTGAGCAATACATCAGGTATTCTATATCAGGTGAGCAATACATCAGGTATTCTATATCAGGTGAATGTGTGTGTGTGTATATGTGTTTCTATTAGTGTGTGTGTGTGTGTGTGTGTGTGTGTGTGTGTGTGTGTGTGTGTGTGTGTGTGTGTGTGTGTGTGTGTGTGTGTGTGTGTGTGTGTGTGTGTGTGTGTGTGTGTGTGTGTGTGTGTGTGTGTGTGTGTGTGTGTATCAGTGAGACTATAAATCGTATCAGTGAGGGACAGAGGGAGGATTTGCCAATGCACCATGGTTCCAAGGAAACCTCACTCTGTTACACCAACAAGGGTGTGTGTTGATGCACACATGTGTGTATGTGTCTCAGGAGACCAATAAGACGAGTGTCATCCATTGAATATGCAGTGCTGCTTAATAGGAATGCAGCAACAGTACCTCAAAATTATGGAAGCTAGGACAGCAGAGTCCCTGTCCATCTTTTGAAAATGTCTGAAACCCTACTTCTTCAACGAGTATCTCCACTGATCCCTACTACCACTGACTTTTCTGATAATGACTTTACTGAGGGAAAATGTACTTGCTACGACTGTGATTTGTGGTTGTCCCACCTAGCTATCTAACTATGAATACACTAATTGTAAGTCGCTCTGGATAAGAGTGTCTGCTAAATGACTAAAATGTAAGTAACTACTAAAACACACACAGGCTTTAATGGTTGCTATGGAGGTGAAAACAGGGACCTGCAAATACATTTGAAAGCCAATCCTCTGGGACCTGTGGAATGGTTCAACAGCAGTGGACAGAATAACTATTTTTACAATACCAAACTTTCAAATGAATGTACACTTCTAAATGGGATTTATAATTTTTTTTCTTCAAATGAATCTATGATTCTCTCTCTGTAAGCTACAGTATATGCAGTTTTACAGGACATTTAGGTGCTATATACCTCTATACAAGCTGCTCAGCTAGCTAACTGAAACCCACTGTATCCCACAGGCTAGCATCTGCTACCATCCCAGAGGTGTACTAGTCCATGTCTGCGTCCCAAACAGCACCCTATTCTAGTGCACTACTTTTGACTAGATTTGACCAGAGACCTACAGGCCCTGGTGAAAAGTAATGCACTATCTATTGCATTTTTTGGGGTACTTTATTAGGGCCCATAGAGTATTTATTAGGATATTTTAACAGGGTTCCATTTGGGACACACGCCATCTCTCATGTAATAGTACATCTCTGCTGTAATAGAACATCTCTGCTGTCATAGAACATCTCTGCTGTAATAGAACATCTCTGCTGTCATAGAACATCTCTGCTGTCATAGAACATCTCTGCTGTAATAGTACATCTCTGCTGTAATAGTACATCTCTGCTGTAATAGAACATCTCTGCTGTCATAGAACATCTCTGCTGTAATAGAACATCTCTGCTGTCATAGAACATCTCTGCTGTAATAGTACATCTCTGCTGTAATAGTACATCTCTGCTGTAATAGAACATATCTCCTGTAATAGAACATATCTCCTGTACTAGAACATATCTCCTGTAATAGAACATATCTCCTGTAATAGAACACATCTCCTGTAATAGAACATATCTCCTGTAATAGAACATATCTCCTGTAATAGAACATATCTCCTGTAATAGTACATCTCTCTGCTGTAATAGTACATATCTCCTGTAATAGAACATCTCTGCTGTAATAGTACATCTCTGCTGTAATAGTACATCTCTGCTGTAATAGAACATATCTCCTGTAATAGAACATATCTCCTGTAATAGAACATATCTCCTGTAATAGAACATCTCTCCTGTAATAGTACATCTCGGCTGTAATAGTACATATCTCCTGTAATAGAACATCTCTGCTGTAATAGTACATTTTGGCTGTATTAGTACATATCTCCTGTAATAGAACATATCTCCTGTTATAGAACATCTATGCTGTAATAGTACATCTCTACTGTAATAGTACATCTCTGCTGTAATAGTACATCTCTGCTGTAATAGTACATCTCTACTGTAATAGTACATCTCTGCTGTAATAGTACATCTCTGCTGTAATAGTACATCTCTGCTGTAATAGTACATCTCTGCTGTAATAGTACATCTCTACTGTAATAGTACCTCTCTACTGTAATAGTACATTTCTGCTGTAATAGTACATCTCTGCTGTAATAGTACATCTCTGCTGTAATAGTACCTCTTTACTGTAATAGTACATCTCTACTGTAATAGTACATCTCTGCTGTAATAGTACATCTCTGCTGTAATAGTACCTCTCTGCTGTAATAGTACATCTCTGCTATAATAGTACATCTCTGCTGTAATAGTACCTCTCTACTGTAATAGTACATCTCTGCTGTAATAGTACATCTCTGCTGTAATAGTACATCTCTGCTGTAATAGTACATCTCTACTGTAATAGTACCTCTCTACTGTAATAGTACATCTCTGCTGTAATAGTACATCTCTGCTGTAATAGTACATCTCTGCTGTAATAGTACATCTCTGCTGTAATAGTACATCTCTACTGTAATAGTACCTCTCTACTGTAATAGTACATTTCTGCTGTAATAGTACATCTCTGCTGTAATAGTACATCTCTGCTGTAATAGTACCTCTCTACTGTAATAGTACATCTCTACTGTAATAGTACATCTCTGCTGTAATAGTACATCTCTGCTGTAATAGTACCTCTCTGCTGTAATAGTACATCTCTGCTATAATAGTACATCTCTGCTGTAATAGTACCTCTCTACTGTAATAGTACATCTCTGCTGTAATAGTACATCTCTGCTGTAATAGTACATCTCTGCTGTAATAGTACATCTCTGCTGTAATAGTACATCTCTACTGTAATAGTACCTCTCTACTGTAATAGTACATTTCTGCTGTAATAGTACATCTCTGCTGTAATAGTACATCTCTGCTGTAATAGTACATCTCTGCTGTAATAGTACATCTCGGCTGTAGGAAGGAGCTCCATATGGAGGAAAAGATGTCTAATGAAAAACATTTCCTGGCCTGATGGCCTCCTATTCTGTCCAGGGACTCCTTAACATTAATACCCTCTAACAGACTCATAAACTCCTCCAGGGAGGACCATGCCAACATACACAGAAACTACCCAGACCCAGAGTGACTGTTGGAGCCTGGGTTGGGATACTGTAGGGCTGGTGTGAGGGAGCAGCCTGGTATCAGTTTATATGCATCACATTTTGATGTTTTCCCACAAAGATACGCAAGGGAGGAATAACTTACATAAGGTCCTAATGACCCCCTGAAGTCGACTTTATGAGAAACTTTACGGGGGATGATGTAAGGTGTTTTCTGATGGCGAAGTCCCTGCTCATACCACATCCTGGCCCGGCCCAACCAAAGCCCCTTCCATAAGCCTCTTCAATCCCCCTGTCCAGTCCCCACCCTGCCAGCCCTGCCTTGCGGAGCTCTGCTGAGCCCTGGATGAAAGGCCAAGTGAACCAGGGGAAATGGCAGTCCTGCTGTAATATCCTCCATCCTCCACCCAGGGCCCAAACATCTGCTGTACAGACCCAGGCATAGAAGGTCCCACAGGGCCAGAGCAGAGCCTCAATGGAGGATAGTAGCTACAGTATGCTTAGTCTGGTAGAGAGTGGCACTCCTAAATCCTCCCTCCTCTCCACCTCATGCCTCTTCCCCTTACCTCTCCACTCTCTCGCCTCTCTTTCCCCTCAGCCATACACTGTGCTCATGCATCAGCCCTCATGTTACCTCTCCACTCTTCCTTTGCCGGCCTCTATCCACGTGATCCCCCCCTTCTCCTTTCCTTGTGCCTCTACGCTCATATTCCGTCCTCACTTTTCACTTCATATGGAGGTGTGTTATTGAATGAAAGGCAGGTGCGTGATTTGGCGCAGGGCAGACCGGTTCTCCGAGAAGATCCAGTACGATCCTCTATAATCCTAGTAACACCGAAGCAGGTCCGCCGTGTCCTGTGCAGGCTGGCGTGTGCGTCAGGAATGTGCTCCCCGTTCCAGGGGAAACAGCTGCAGGGCACCTTTAGGGCCTTATGGGCTTTAAAGAGAAATTCTCCCCAACGTGCCCGGCTTGCCTCTCATACTCAACCATGGAGAACAAAGACGATGCTCTTCCCGTGATGTCTCTGACAGGCCTCTTGTTGGTTTGTGTGTGTGTCTGAAGTTTGCCCGTTTCTTGAAGACTGAGGCGGATCCAGACCAAAGCGCTGTGCTCAGAGAGAAAAGGCTTGGTCTTTTAGTATCTCTCTGAGATGTCCTGTTTGCTCCTTTCTGTCTCTTTGTACTACTCTCCCACGTGGCCCAGTTCCACAATGGTCAGAGCTAGCTACTGCTCTTTCCATCCAGACCAAGAGATCCGTCCCTCTGTAAACATGACTAGAGCTCTGCTACCTGACCCGAGCCCGACGGGCCCTGGCATTATACACCGGGTTAGGGCCTGGTAGGGCCTGTTTCTTCATCAATAACCAGGGTAGGGCTCGGGTATCACTAAATTGATCCTCAACATTTTGAAGCTGCACCATTTGCTCGGGCTCTGCTGCGCAGAAAATATCACGGTGTCAGATGACGGGAACATTGTACGAGTCCACAGGATATAATGCACCTTAATGCACCTTGAGTTTTGTCAGAGTTTAGAGTGACGAAAGCTAGCTGCTGTGTGTCTCGTCATTGAGCAGAACAGCAAGCAGAGGTGTTGCTACGGCTACTCACACAAACAGAGCCGTGCACAGAGCGCAGGCAGTAGCAGGGAACGAGGAACAGACCAATAATGGAGCTAATGGATTCTAACGGAGGAAGTTGTTTCATGATTTCAGGCCTGGGTAGGTTAGGGCCTGAACGTCGTGGGCATGGGTCGGGCATGGGCTTAAAATTCATGCCCGTACAAGGCTCTACACATGACAGAAACCAGGTCAAACACGTTCCCTCTCTACCAGATTACATTTACAACCCATAATCTGTGTGATCGAAGGATTAAGGCAGGAGATGATCCATAATCTGTGATCCATAATCTGGGTGTAATTAATCTGATGGGTCCTAAGGTTGATGGATGTGATAGATATTGACTGGTATTAGCCCAGCTCTGGGGTGGGGGACTGTAGGTAGGTGAGTGGTTGGCTTGCTCTAAGGAGGGAGGAAAGGGAGAGAGTTATAGAGGGTACAGTACAGTACAGTGGTGGTGAGTGGTGGACAGTGATAGATGTGTTAGTCTGACGTCCTTCAGTCCTCTCCGCCGCACAAACCTGCTGACTAAACACATGTTTGATGGGTGGGGTGCTTTCGGAGTGTGTGTGGGGGGGGGCGGGTGTCTTCCATCTCTAGGGATGTACCTACAACGAGCACGCACATACACAAGGGACCTGCTTCGGCATCCAGACACCATGACAGATATGAATAAGGCTGTCTGTGTCCCTTGTGACCCCCTCCTCACACACAGACTCGCATACTCGTCTTTGTAGTTGCCGCTCCCGCGTCACGCTTGACCTAACCGCCGGTGGTTTCCGCTGTGTGAGCACAATAGGACATGAGGATATCTATCGGTCCTTCACTCCACCTTCACCTTCTGAGAGCAACACGATTCCACGGTTTGACGTCAGTATTCAAGGTTTGTCCGAGTTTTGACCGTTAAGTTTAGGCATTAATTACAATTGGTAAACTAAGGGTTAAGGTTGTGGATAGGGTTAAAACGGAAACAATTTGATGGTTAAGGTTAGGCATTAATTCAGATTGGTTAAGCGAAGGGTTAAGGTTGTGGATAGGGTTAAAACAACAACAACAACATGAGCAAGTGTCTAGCACTGGGATTGAACCCGCAATCCTCTGAGCCAGAGATCGCAGTTCATGCCCATCCACCATCCCCAATGCCCTAGCAATCCACCAGCCTACTAACAGTACTCACCATTGCCCATAGTGGCTGGCATTGAAAGCATCTCTCGATGTCCTGGGGACTTGGGCAGACGTTGAATATTGCATTGAAGAGACAAAAGGGAGAGACAACCTAACAGCAGGACCTGGGGGATTCTGAGGCTGCTAAACACACCACACACACACACTGAGTTCTGCCACTATTCCATGACAGATGGTGTCTGCTAGAACAGGAGAATTGTACTTTCACGGCTGAACACATCACTTTTTCTCGCACCCCTCTTCCGCCCCGACCACAGGAAGCAGTTTATTCATGCATTTCCTCTTCAGCTGTGTGGGCCAACACAGTGACAGATAATCTGACTTCTCCTTCTCATCCTTTTGTTCCTTTTCAGTCAGTACTCTCAGTACAACACATCACTATGGCGGGAACTACAATCACGCCTGACAAGGCCAAACCCCGACTTTCACAGGTGATAAACACTGAGTCAGGGATTCACTCCTTCAATTCTTCCACTTTTCACCTCGAGCTCAGTAGAACGATTCACGCTATGATCGTAAAAATCATTTGGAATGCGAGAATCAAACTTTGCTCCAACTAAACTGTTACCATTTGTGGTTGAGCGTTCTCCCCCCTTGGCCGTTGTGCGTTAGAGTTTGCGTTTTTGTTTTCGTAGTAATTCGTTATTCTTAGGGTTGCTTAGCTCGGCTATAGAAATGAGTAAGATGGCTAACGTGACCGAAACGACGGTCGCTAACGAGCCGGATTCAGGTTTGCGGTTGCACCTTAGTTGTATTTGTATTTATTATGGATCCCCGTTAGCTGCTGCCAAAGCCGTAGCTACTCTTCCTGGGGTCCAATAAAATTAAGGCAGTTTATACTATTTTAAAAACATTACAATACAAGACCAAAAGATACCAAAGTGTATTGTCTTATATGTCTCGGTTTGGTGCATGCTCAGGCTGCCCTTGCTTGAACCAGTTTGGGTGCGCTTGTCACCGGCTGCTTGATGTTTCCAATAGTGACTTACTTCTCCCGGAGGACTGTACCTCGGTGAGTTGCGGGATGGATTTGGGTCTTTGGTCAGATCAAATGTCTTGTTTCAACCTGATCTCATAGTTTTACTTCAGAATTTGCTGTATTATTTTTTGACCCATTCATTCTGCCTGGTTACTGGTGGATCAAAATTTACAGATTGGTTATATGGAGGAAAATGGGGGAAGGTTGTCACGCCTTGGTCATAGTGTTTTGTGTTTTCGTTATATATTTGGTCAGGCCAGGGTGTGACATGGGTTTATATGTTGTGGTTCGTATTGGGGTTTTTGTATTATTGGGATTACGGCTGAGTAGGGGTGTTGTATAGGTTTGGCTGCCTGAGGCAGTTCTCAATCAGAGTCAGGTGATTCTCGTTGTCTCTGATTGAGAACCGTATTTAGGTAGCCTGGGTTTCGCTTTGTATTTCGTGGGTGATTGTTCCTGTCTCTGTGTAGTGTTCACCAGATAGGCTGTATTAGGTTTCACGTTCCGTTTGTTGTTTTCGTATTTATTAGTTATTTCATGTATCGTCATTCATTCATTAAAGAACATGAGCTGCCAGTCTGCAGGGAGCTGTCAGTATGCATGAAGCAGCCAGAGCTGTCAGTCTGCAAAGAGCTGTCAGTCTGCAAGGAGCTGTCAGTCTGCAAGGAGCTGTCAGTCTGCAAGGAGCTTCCAGTCTGCAGGGTGCTGTCAGCCTGCATGGAGCAGTCAGAGCTGTCAGTCTGCATGAAGCAGCCAGAGCTGTCAGTCTGCAAAGAGCTGCCAGTCTGCAAGGAGCTGTCAGTCTGCAAGGAGCTGTCAGCCTGCATGGAGCAGTCAGAGCTGTCAGTCTGCATAGAGCAGCTAGATCCGCCAGTCAGCCATGATCTTCTAGATCTACCAGTCAACCAGATTCTTCCAGATCAGCCTGTCAACCAGTCTCTTCCAGATCTGCCAGTCAACCAGAATCTTCCAGCTCTGCTAGTCAACCAGAATCTTCCAGATCTGCTAGTCAACCTGAATCTTCCAGATCCGCCAGCCAGCCAGGATCTACCGGAGCCTACTACCTACCTGAGCTTCCTCTCAGTACTGGGCTTCCTCTCAGTACTGGGCTTCCTCTCAGTACTGGGCTTCCTCTCAGTACTGGGCTTCCCCTCAGTTCCGGGCTGCCCCTCAGTCCCGAGCTTCCCCTCAGTCCCGAGCTTCCCCTCAGTCCCGAGCTGCCTCAGTCCCGAGCTGCCCCTCAGTCCCGAGCTGCCCCTCAGTCACGAGCTGCTCCTCAGTTCTGTGGGGTTCTGGGTGAGGACTATTAGGCCATGGTCGGCGGCGAGGGTGGATTATCCCAGGACGCGAAGGGGAGGAACTATGACATTTATGGAATGGGGTCCACGTCCCGAGCCGGAACCGCCACCATGGACAGACGCTCACCCGGACCCTCCCTGTGGTTTTGAGGTGCGTCCGGGAGTCCGCACCTTGGGGGGAGGGGGTTCTGTCACGCCTTGGTCAGAGTGTTTTGTGTTTTCGTTATATATTTGGTCAGGCCAGGGTGTGACATGGGTTTATATGTTGTGGTTCGTATTGGAGTTTTTGTATTATTGGGATTACGGCTGAGTAGGGGTGTTGCATAGGTTTGGCTGCCTGAGGCGGTTCTCAATCAGAGTCAGGTGATTCTCGTTGTCTCTGATTGAGAACCGTATTTAGGTAGCCTGGGTTTCGCTTTGTATTTCGTGGGTGATTGTTCCTGTCTTTGTGTAGTGTTCACCAGATAGGCTGTATTAGGTTTCACGTTCCGTTTGTTGTTTTCGTATTTATTAGTTATTTCATGTATCGTCATTCATTCATTAAAGAACATGAGTAACCACCACGCTGCATTTCGGTCCTCTCTTTCAACAAACGAAGAACGCCGTTACAAAGGTCATGGTTTTTCCATTTCTGGGGAAGGTTTAATATTTGTTTTTAAACTAGTCCTGGAGAGGGTCAAGTAATTTGAAATTGATTAAATGTAAATTTCTCAGTGCCGCCCTCATCCCTGATTCTTCGCTGGGCGTGCACTATCAAGTGCACTTATAGTCTATTTAGTGGGGTCTCAACCATAGCTTATAGGCTATATGCTATTAAGTGCATGCTGGGAGAAGCACAGAGCAAAGTTACATTTCTTAAATAGCTGCTGGCATGGTGTAAATACAACTCGGCTGCATTACACACTGCAATGGGTATTCCAACCCTGAGCGCCGGCCTGCTCTGCTCTTGCTGATCAGAAACGTTTCTGTGTGCTCCCTAACCAATGGCTGTGCAGTGGCAGTTCAGGAGGAGAGTCAAAGGCTTCTTTCAAAAATATTTTGGGATTAGGCCTACAGTAGTCCAAAAAAAGATATATATTGCGCGCAGACTAGCCTACTAGCCTATGTTCTGTTCAGTTTAAGAAGGAAGGCACAAAGATGAGGAGGAGCGGAGGTCAACTTTGATGTTGTTAAAAACAATATGTTTCTTGCCCATGATGTATTTATCAGAGTTATTGATCTCTCAATAAGCCAGATTCGCGTAACGTATATTCTGGTGCTGAAGCTTGAAGCAGCGGCCGCAGCACAATCAGTCGGAAATAGACAGCTCATGGTGCTGAATGTGGGCAAATTCAAAGAGGCATAATTCATTTCTTCATTTGAATTAGACTTTACTAACAACAAGAGGGCATAGTGTTGGAGCCTATTTATTCCTATTTAAGAAATAAGAGGTAGGCCTACCTGTTTGACAGACGAAATCTGGCTATAGGCTGCTAATTCCATAGATGTCTTGGTCAATTCCTCCACCCACCATGCAATCTTAAAATAGCCTACCTCCGTGTCAGTGAATAGCTGTTGAGTTAAAACCAAGACTCGAATTGAGGGGGTGTGAGAGGGTATGCCATAGGCCTATCTTTAACTAATGAAAATGGACAAAAAGCACAGGCCTACCCCTTGTTAGCTTCAGATTTGAAAGAAAACAAGGGTCCGATTATATAAAGTGATCAATAACAGCGATTTGGTACTTTATGCTAGAAACAAGCTGTAAAATACCCAAGAAAGACGTGACACCGATGCATATGGGGATATCATTGTTTCGTTTCTTTGACATTCAGAGGCTGAGCTACAACCTTCTAAAGCCGAGGAGACAAAACATTTACTTTGCTTGGGAAGTAATCTAATTCTGTCACTATCCATTGATTAAGCTAATCACTTTCTGTACAATAGAAGATGTTTAAACTCAGACAGCTTTTAGGGAAACACTTGTGCTTACATGTTTCTGCTTCGGTAGGCCAACTCTGTCTGGGGTGGAAAGGTAGGCCAACTCTGTCTGGGGTGGAAAGGTAGGCCTACACTGTCTGGGGTGGAAAGGTAGGCCTACACTGTCTGAATGGAAAGGTAGGACCTACTCTGTCTGGGGTGGGAAGGTAGGCCAACTCTGTCTGGGGTGGAAAGGTAGGCCAACTCTGTCTGGGGTGGAAAGGTAGGCCTACTCTGTCTGGGGTGGGAAGGTAGGCCAACTCTGTCTAGGGTGGAAAGGTAGGCCAACTCTGTCTGGGGTGGAAAGGTAGGCCTACACTGTCTGGGGTGGAAAGGTAGGCCGACTCTGTCTGGGGTGGAAAGGTAGGCCTACTCTGTCTGGGGTGGGAAGGTAGGCCAACTCTGTCTAGGGTGGAAAGGTAGGCCAACTCTGTCTGGGGTGGAAAGGTAGGCCTACACTGTCTGGGGTGGGAAGGTAGGCCAACTCTGTCTAGGGTGGAAAGGTAGGCCAACTCTGTCTGGGGTGGAAAGGTAGGCCTACACTGTCTGGGGTGGAAAGGTAGGCCGACTCTGTCTGGGGTGGAAAGGTAGGCCTACTCTGTCTGGGGTGGGAAGGTAGGACTACTCTGTCTGGGGTGGAAAGGCAGGCTTACTCTGTCTGGGGTGGAAAGGTAGGCCTACTCTGTCTGGGGTGGAAAGGTAGGCCTACTCTGTCTGGGGTGGAAAGGTAGGCCTACTCTGTCTGGGGTGGAAAGGTAGGCCTACTCTGTCTGGGGTGGAAAGGTAGGCCTACTCTGTCTGGGGTGGAAAGGTAGGACTACTCTGTCTGGGGTGGAAAGGTAGGCCAACTCTGTCTGGGGTGGAAAGGTAGGCCTACTCTGTCTGGGGTGGAAAGGTAGGCCAACTCTGTCTGGGGTGGAAAGGTAGGCCAACTCTGTCTGGGGTGGAAAGGTAGGCCTACTCTGTCTGGGGTGGAAAGGTAGGCCGACTCTGTCTGGGGTGGGAAGGTAGGCCGACTCTGTCTGGGGTGGAAAGTTAGGACTACTCTGTCTGGGGTGGAAAGGTAGGCTTACTCTGTCTGGGGTGGAAAGGTAGGCTTACTCTGTCTGGGGTGGAAAGGTAGGCCTACTCTGTCTGGGGTGGAAAGGTAGGACTACTCTGTCTGGGGTGGAAAGGTAGGACTACTCTGTCTGGGGTGGAAAGGTAGGCTTACTCTGTCTGGGGTGGAAAGGTAGGCCTACACTGTCTGGGGTGGAAAGGTAGGCCTACTCTGTCTGGGGTGGAAAGGTAGGCCGACTCTGTCTGGGGTGGGAAGGTAGGACTACTCTGTCTGGGGTGGAAAGGTAGGCTTACTCTGTCTGGGGTGGAAAGGTAGACCTACACTGTCTGGGGTGGAAAGGTAGGACTACTCTGTCTGGGGTGGAAAGGTAGGCCTACTCTGTCTGGGGTGGAAAGGTAGGCCGACTCTGTCTGGGGTGGGAAGGTAGGCCTACTCTGTCTGGGGTGGAAAGGTAGGCCTTCACTGTCTGGGGTGGAAAGGTAGGCCTACCCTGTCTGGGGTGGAAAGGTAGACCTACACTGTCTGGGGTGGAAAGGTAGGACTACTCTGTCTGGGGTGGAAAGGTAGGCCTACGCTGTCTGGGGTGGAAAGGTAGGCCGACTCTGTCTGGGGTGGGAAGGTAGGCCTACTCTGTCTGGGGTGGAAAGGTAGGCCTTCACTGTCTGGGGTGGAAAGGTAGGCCTACACTGTCTGGGGTGGAAAGGTAGGCTTACTCTGTCTGGGGTGGAAAGGTAGGCCGACTCTGTCTGGGGTGGAAAGGTAGGCCTACTCTGTCTGGGGTGGAAAAGTAGGCCTACTCTGTCTGGGGTGGAAAGGTAGGCCTACTCTGTCTGGGGTGGAAAGGTAGGCCTTCACTGTCTGGGGTGGAAAGGTAGGCCTACACTGTCTGGGGTGGAAAGGTAGACCTACACTGTCTGGGGTGGAAAGGTAGGACTACTCTGTCTGGGGTGGAAAGGTAGGCCTACTCTGTCTGGGGTGGAAAGGTAGGCCAACTCTGTCTGGGGTGGGAAGGTAGGCCTACTCTGTCTGGGGTGGAAAGGTAGGCCTTCACTGTCTGGGGTGGAAAGGTAGGCCTACACTGTCTGGGGTGGAAAGGTAGGCTTACTCTGTCTGGGGTGGAAAGGTAGGCCGACTCTGTCTGGGGTGGAAAGGTATGCCTACTCTGTCTGGGGTGGAAAGGTAGGCCTACTCTGTCTGGGGTGGAAAGGTAGGCTTACTCTGTCTGGGGTGGAAAGGTAGGCCTACTCTGTCTGGGGTGGAAAGGTAGGCCTACTCTGTCTGGGGTGGAAAGGTAGGCCTACTCTGTCTGGGGTGGAAAGGTAGGCCGACTCTGTCTGGGGTGGAAAGGTAGGCCTACTCTGTCTGGGGTGGAAAAGTAGGCCTACTCTGTCTGGGGTGGAAAGGTAGGCCTACTCTGTCTGGGGTGGAAAGGTATGCCTACTCTGTCTGGGGTGGAAAGGTAGGCTTACTCTGTCTGGGGTGGAAAGGTAGGCTTACTCTGTCTGGGGTGGAAAGGTAGGCCTACTCTGTCTGGGGTGGAAAGGTAGGCCTACTCTGTCTGGGGTGAAATGGTGGGCTTACTCTGTCTGGGGTGGAAAGGTAGGCCTACTCTGTCTGGGGTGGAAAGGTGGGCTTACTCTGTCTGGGGTGGAAAGGTAGGCTTACTCTGTCTGGGGTGGAAAGGTAAGCCTAACTTTTGAAAGTACCATGCTCAGATTCCTAATGACATCTCAGATTTAAATATTTTGTTACGGGGTATAAACAGAAACCACTCATAGGTTAAGGTTAGGTATTAATTTGGGGGGTGGTTAAGGTTAGGTATTAATTTGGGGTGTGGTTAAGGTTAGGTATTAATTAAGGTTAGGTATTATTAAGCAGTGCACTCTAAATCTGAGCCTCATGAGTGTGCTATTGTTTTTTGGAGGAGGGGGAGGGGCACCGATGAAGGCATATACAGTACCAGTCAAACGTTTAGAAACACCTACTTATTCAATGGTTTTTCTTTATTTTGACTATTTTCTATATTGTAGAATAATAGTGAAGACATCAAAACTATGAAAAAACATATATGGAATTGTGTGGGTTAAACAAATCAAAATACAGTATGTTTTATATTTGAGATTCTTCAAAGTAGCCACCCTTTGCCTTGATGACAGCTTTGCACACTCTTGGAATTCTCTCAACTAGCTTCACCTGGAATGCATTTAAATATACAGGTTAACAGGTGTGCCTTGTTAAAAGTTATCTTGTGAAATGTCTTTCCTTCTTAATGCATTTGAGCCAATCAGTTGTGTTGTGACAAGGTAGGGTTGGTATACAAAAGATAGCCCTATTTGGTAAAAGACTAAGTCCATATTATGGCAAGAACAGCTCAAATAAGCAAAGAGAAACGTCAGTGCATCATTACTTTAAATAAGACATGAAGGTCAGGCAATCCGGAAAATTTCAAGAAAGTGCGGTCGCAAAAACCCTGCAAGCTAGCTCTCATGAGGACCGCCACAGAAAGGAAGACCCAGAGGATAAGTTCATTGGAGTTTACTGCACCTCAGAAATTGCAGCCCAAATAAATGCTTCACAGAGTTTAAGTAACAGACACATTTCAACATCAACTGTTCAGAGGAGACTGTGTGAATCAGGCCTTCATGGCCGAATTGCTGCAAAGAAACCACTACTAAAGGACCCCAGTAAAAAGAAGAGAATTGCTTGGGCCAAGAAACACAAGTAATGAACATTAGACATGTGGAAATCTGTCCATTGGTCTGATGAGTCCAAATTTGAGATTTTTAGTTCCAACCTCTTTGTAAGACACAGAGAAGGTGAACGGATTATCTCTGCATGTGTATTTCCCACCGTGAAGCATGGAGGAGGAGGTGTGATGGTATGGGGGTGCTTTGCTGGTGACACTGTCAGTGATTTATTTCAAATTCAAGGCACACTTAACCAACTTACCACAGCATTCTGCATCTGGTTTGCACTTCTTGGGGCTACCATTTGTTTTTCAACATGACAATGACCCATAATACACCTCCAGGCTGTGTAAGGTCAATTTTGACCAAGTAGAGAGATGGAGTGCTGCATCAGATGGCCTCCACAATCACCCAACCTCAACCCAATTTAGATGGTTTGGGATGAGTTAATCTCGGGCCTAACAACACCCGTGCCAATATATCCTCCAAACACCGGCTTCTCGAGCATTATCACTTAAATATGTACTGCATTATTATAAAAAAATTTTTTTTATAATACTGGTGCGTGTGTCTGTGCGTGTGCGTATATACCTGCCTGTGTGCAGGTGTGTATTTTGGGAGGGTTTGGGGGTCGGGCCCCCCAGATAACATATGAACATATCATAAGACATTATTTATAATAAAAAAAAATTGGGGGGGGGGGGGGGGGGGCAGACTGTGGAGAGTAGCAGGAAAGTAGCTCTAAAACAGCTCAATTTTCCCTCAATCTCATGGCAAAATGTGTAAAATAGCATTTTCTCTATGCCCCATGGTAGTACTGTGCCACTGGAACGTCAGTTATAGTCATAACGTTACGTAGTCATAGAGTTGCGTAATATTAGCGACTCCTACTGCACTCGGTCGGTAGTCATAGCAGCTCAAGTTGAAGACAAACACATAATAACACGGCTTTCAACAATCATAGAAACAAGGCAATCATAGTTGGTATTGCCTACATTCCAGCCTCCCCGAGGTATTCCAGAACTGGGGTCTTACGTTCCATTTGAAGACTTTAAAGCTCATAGTTGGTATTGCCTACATTCCAGCCTCCCCGAGGTATTCCAGAACTGGGGTCTTACGTTCCATTTGAAGACTTTAAAGCTCATAGTTGGTATTGCCTACATTCCAGCCTCCCCGAGGTATTCCAGAACTGGGGTCTTACGTTCCATTTGAAGACTTTAAAGCTCATAGTTGGTATTGCCTACATTCCAGCCTCCCCGAGGTATTCCAGAACTAGGGTCTTACGTTCCATTTGAAGACTTTAAAGCTCATAGTTGGTATTGCCTACATTCCAGCCTCCCCGAGGTATTCCAGAACTGGGGTCTGACGTTCCATTTGAAGACTTTAAAGCTCATAGTTGGTATTGCCTACATTCCAGCCTCCCCGAGGTATTCCAGAACTGGGGTCTGACGTTCCATTTGAAGACTTTAAAGCTCTATTTCTCTTGCAAAAGTTTTGCTTGTCCAGAAAAGGCTATCTTTGAAGTGTTCCACACAAAACAACTAAAAACCTCATATCTGCTTCTCTGTTCCGCAATCAAACGTAGGTGCACAGACATATTGGAGGATACTGGGCTTGGGGCAGGCAGAGACATAGAGAGCTAGGCTTGTCTTTTAAGATGCCTGCACGTGCACATTGAAAAGGAGAGCATCCGCCTTTTAATCCTTTCTATTCTTGGTGGGTCGTTGGGCCTAATGTGCCACTGCGGGTCCATTAGGGGCTCATAGGCTAATTGTCTAGCCAAATGAATAGCCCCTTCAGAGGAGCAGCCCGACAGCAGTCTAGTCCTCTTCCCGGCTATTAGAGGTAATAACCAATGCGCTGCATGCTCGTTCGCCCCCAAGGTAAGGGAGAGATAGGGCTCATTAAATAATGACTGATCTATTTTGCTGCGTGTCATTCTTTCGTTGTAGCTAGAGTTGGTTGTGGTCCATGCAGACATCAAGTGAGAGAGAGAGAGAGACAGAGACATACACTCACACGGGGACACGCATCAAATCATACGTGACTAGGCCTGGTCACAGTGGCCTATACTGTACATGCTATAGACTCTAGGAGAGAAGGGCCTAACCAATGATGACAACATAAAATGCTCTATTACACACCTTCCCCATAACATATAGGGGGGAAGGAACCTGCTTTTCTTGCAGAATCTACATTGAATCTATACTGAACAAAGTAATAAACGCGACAGTTCTTAAAAGGAAATCTGTCCATTTAAATCATTTCAATAGGACCTAATCGATGGATTTCCCAAGACTGGGCTGGACCGTAGCCATGGGTGGGCCTGGGAGGGCATAGGCCCACCCAATTGGGAGCCAGGCCCAGCCAATCAGAATTTTTAAAAGCGCTTTATTACAGGCAGAAATGTTCCTCAGTTTCATCAGATGTCCGGGTGGCTGGACTCAGACGATCCTGCAGGTGAAGAAGCCGGATGTGGAAGTCCTGGGCTGGCATGGTTGTGAGGCCGGTTGGACCTACTACCAAATTCTGTAAAACGACATTGGAGGCGGCTTATGGTAGATAAATGAACATAACATTCTCTGGCAACAGCGCTGGTGGACATTCCTGCTGTCAGCATGCCAATTGCACGCTCCCTCACAACTCGAGACATCTGTGTCATTGTGTTGTGTGACAAAACGGCACATTTCAGAATGTAATGATCATGCTGTTTAATCAGCTTCTTGATATGCCACACCTGTCTGGTGGATGGATTATCTTGGCAAAGGAGAAATGCTCACTAACAGGGATATAAACAAATGTGTGCACAACATTTAAGAGAGATACACTTTTTGTGCGTATGGAAAATGAGTAATGTAGTGAGAATAACATTGTGCCATCCAATCAACTCCATGGACATGCCTAGGCCATACATACAGTAACTAGGTCCCCAAGGTTTTCCTGGACAGGTCACATACTTATGTTCTCACTTATCAAGAGAACATCCCTGGTCATCCCTATTGCCTCTGATCTGGCAGACTCACTAAACACAAATGCTTAGTTTGTAAATCATGCCTGTGTTGGAGTGTGCCCCTGGCTATCCAGAAAAAAAATGTATAACAAAAAAGAATTGCTGTCTGCTTTGCTTAGTATAAGACATTTGAAATTATTTTTACTTTTACTTTTGATACTTGAGTATATTTCTGCAATTATATTTACTTTTGATACTTAAGTATATTCAAAACCAAATACTTTTAGACTTTTACTCAATTAGTATTTTACTGGGTGACTTTTCATTTTCTATTGAGGTATCTTTACTTTTACTCTAGTATGACGGGTACTTTCTCCACCACTGGCTGTAACCCAGGGAATGGTGAGCAGATAGAATATAGAATATGATCATTCTCCGTCAGTCACAGTTCCATCTGCAATGAGAATAATAACCTGACGCTGCAAAGACTAAGAGATAGGGAGAGAGAGATATAGCGAAGAGGTGGAGGAGAGGAAATGAGTAGAGAAGACGAGGGTAGAGCTGATATCTTCCCTCCTCCCTCTCCTGGATCTGTTCCCAGTGTAATCTGTAATGTAATACACAGAGCAGTTGTGTGTGTGTGTGTGTGTGTGTGTGTGTGTGTGTGTGTGTGTGTGTGTGTGTGCCTTTGCACATACTGTATGTGAATGCATACGTCCATCCATCCATCCATCCGTGTGTCCTTGAACCCCCCCCCTTACCTGTATATGTGTAATTATTTTTACATTACATTTCAGTAATTTAGCAGAAGCTCTTCATCCAGGGTTAAGTGCCTTGTTCAAGGGCCCATCGGCAGATCAGGGATTCGAGCCAGTGATCTTTTGGTTACTGTCCCAATCCTCTTAACCGCTAGACTACCTGCCGCCCATCCTGTAATGACGTCTCTAATAGCACTCTTCCAACACTCTAATAACACACAACACACAAACACGCGGGTGGGTGCACACACATGGACGGATGCATGCGTTCATATCTGTACGCATACAACCCTCTAGGACATACAGAGCCTACAGAAACCTGCCCAGGGAAATACGCTAACACAATCACTGCACACAGGTCACAAAACTAGAAGGGCTAAAGTTCTGTTAGCAAGAGACAAAACAAGCTTTATCAATCTGATGGACAGAACATTCTCGCAAACTTAACTTATTTTTGCTTTCTTATAGATTGTGCAGCGCCGCTTTGGTTGTGATATGAGTGCCAGCTGTCTGTGCAGTAAGGTACGCAGGTGTAGGCACCGAGGTGTCTTTGTGTGCGCGTGCCTCTTTGTGTGTGTGCGTATGCCTGCCTGCTTGCAGGTGTGTAACAGGGAATGTAATAGCTATTGATTGGTGTATTAGCAGCGTGGCGCTATGGATAGACTTTCTGCTGCCAGGGACAAAACTGGACTAGTTTATTTCACCTTTCTGACAACACACGGAGACACACTCACACACACACATCCCTCACAGTAGACTGCACAGTTCCTCAGACCGGTGGGTGTGTTTGTGTGTATTTGTGTGTTTGAGAGTTTGTATGAGAGAGTTTGTGTGTGTGTGTTTGTGTGAGGAGGGGGGCTATATCTGTCTGTGTGTGTGTGTGTGTGTGTGTGTGTGTGTGTGTGTGTGTGTGTGTGTGTGTGTGTGTGTGTGTGTGTGTGTGTGTGTGTACGCTAGGGCTGGGTACTCATGTATGCTTAATTTAGTTGTTCTACCAATGTTGGGCTGTATGTTTGGATTCTCAATGCATTCTAAGGCTGCATGATGCGACTCTAATGATGATTTGAAAAAAGTTGTATGAAAAGTTATATGTTTTTTGCGTAGGTTGAACACACTTCATCTGTCACAATTTGACAAGCACTTGATAATGCCTCAAATTTCCCGGCTGCATCCTCTTTGTGTGGCCATAATCCTCCTAAAAAATCCATACCTTTTGCGGCCTGTGGCCGTTGTGCCCTTGGGGTGAATATAATAATTACAGTTCCCTTCTCCCCGAGTGCTGCTTGCTCCGAAGCACCTCTCACTCACATGACTCTCTGTCACGTCATCAGGTATTTTTCACAGGCTACAAGTGAAGACAGACACATTGGTGATGCAACTGCCTGCGTCCTTATTCGATTCCGAGGTGCATATTGAAGATATTGGAAAAACTGTCCACATTTACTTTTCGTCAGCCAACAAGATGAGTAGACCTAACGAACAGCAAAAACACTAGCCTATGTCAATCTACTTTCCCCCATAGTACAAAAGTTGCCCTATTCTATTCTGTGCGAGAAATAAATATTCCAAATATAGTCTGGGACAGTTGTGGGATGCTATAGATCCCAAATTAATACAACCACTAGCATCAAAAAACCTGTTTTACGCAATGAGGCTGACGCAACTGATCAGAACGTTTAACTTAAAATACTGATTATAAGCGCATAATAAAAAAAATATGATTATAAGAGCAGCAATGCGCACACGGCAGTAGGCTATAAGAGTGAATGTTCCATTTGCGGAAAACACCGTTATCAAAAGGGACCACAAATGCAATTATGCATGTAATGCTTTTATTATAAAGGGGCATTTTTATGGTGAAATTATCTTCCCCAAACTTGAAACTCACGTGCTGCTTATGTATTCCAGTTAGGCTCTATCCCCCTTTGTAAAGCGGATTCATGTGCTTCATTTTAAGAAGTTATTTGGCCACTTTAGTTTTGATACAAACCTTATCAAAATGTATAGGCCTATGGGATAGGCTACGACTTTGATTTGAAAAGTTTGCAAAAAAAAGCGTGATAGGCTAATATTGTCACCCATCAAACTATTCTTGATGTAATCTTGACTAAATAATATATGTGTAAAATTTGTTTTGATTTAGAATGGACCATTTTCCTGCACCTGTATCGAAACAGGGGCAGTTGGAGAAAAATACATGTCATCTTTGCACTTAAATAGCGATTGGAGGATCCTTTTCCCATGGTTCATTTTCATGCCAGCCAGGTAGGCTATACTCCTGTTTTACAGAGACGCAATGTGCTTAATAATAGGAAGGTTGAGAAATAAATATAGTAGGTCTAGCCTATAGAAAGCTGATGGGATCCTCCTCTTTTTAATAGAGGCCATCACTCTGTTTTCTCACACAATTGCATAGCTGACAGAAATGTTGTGCAACATGAACTCATGGGCTCTCATGAAGTGTTTGATTTGATTTTTGATTACATTTGCACTGATGTAAGTGTGATTAGAGCGCCAGTACAGTGCTGAGTAGCAGTCCGTTAGCAAGTTTGGTAGGCTACTAATGACCAGCAGCAGCATCAGAGCTTGAAGAAAACGAATTACCGTGAATAAATGGTCACATGGAATTTGACTGCCATCATGACTAGTGACCGCCGGTGTGGCGGTAATACAGTCACCGTAACAACCCTATGTGTACCCAACTCATAATGAGTGTGTGCGTGTGCGTGTTTGTGTGTGTGTGTGTGTGTGAAGTTGGTTGTTCTTAGTTGATGGCGTGTATCTTATTATATTGCATGTGAGCAATTGTGTGTATGTGATCTCTGACGGTGTGTGTGTGTGTTAGTGTGCCTGAGTAAACGTATAGAGGTGCGCTGGCAGAGCTTAGCAGAAAGCGCTGATTCAGCACAGCTCCTTCGTCTTGCAGCAGCAGCCAGGAGGGCAGCCTAGCAGGGGGGGGGGGCTGTTCTCCCCAGAGATACTGTCATCATGGGGCTTGTCTACCGCTGTTTACTTGCATGTCTCCACATAGTTCATTAAAGCCTGTTCATCTCTTGCCTGCCATGTAGTAATCCTTAATCCTAATTACTGCTGATGCAGTAATGGTGTGTGTGTGTGTGTGTGTGTGTGTGTGTGTGTGTGGTGTGTGGTGTGTGTGTGTGTGTGGATAGCATACTACGTATGTATCACCCAGTGGTTGTCTGTCTGTCAGTGTGTCTGTCAGCACGTCTGTAGAAACTTCAACATCCTAATTGTAGGTGATTCTAAAACGAGGCGGACTGGGAAGGTTCTGGGAAGGATCAAACGGTTTATATCAAGGACTGGAACTAGCTGTATCACCTCCCTGAGTTACGGTACAGTACTGTCAGCCTGCAGGACTGGAACTAGCTGTATCACCTCCCTGAGTTACGGTACAGTACTGTCAGCCTGCAGGACTGGAACTAGCTGTATCACCTCCCTGAGTTACGGTACAGTACTGTCAGCCTGCAGGACTGGAACTAGCTGTATCACCTCCCTGAGTTACGGTACAGTACTGTCAGCCTGCAGGACTGGAACTAGCTGTATCACCTCCCTGAGTTACGGTACAGTACTGTCAGCCTGCAGGACTGGAACTAGCTGTATCACCTCCCTGAGTTACGGTACAGTACTGTCAGCCTGCAGGACTGGAACTAGCTGTATCACCTCCCTGAGTTACGGTACAGTACTGTCAGCCTGCAGGACTGGAACTAGCTGTATCACCTCCCTGAGTTACGGTACAGTACTGTCAGCCTGCAGGACTGGAACTAGCTGTATCACCTCCCTGAGTTACGGTACAGTACTGTCAGCCTGCAGGACTGGAACTAGCTGTATCACCTCCCTGAGTTACGGTACAGTACTGTCAGCCTGCAGGACTGGAACGAGCTGTATCACCTCCCTGAGTTACGGTACAGTACTGTCAGCCTGCAGGACTGGAACGAGCTGTATCACCTCCCTGAGTTACGGTACAGTACTGTCAGCCTGCAGGACTGGAACTAGCTGTATCACCTCCCTGAGTTACGGTACAGTACTGTCAGCCTGCAGGACTGGAACGAGCTGTCTGTTCACCCAGGTTTTGGGCCTGTATTCACAAAGTATCTCATAGTAGCAGGAGTTCTGATCTAGGATCAGGTCCCCCCTGTCCATATAGTCTTATTCCATTTGATATGAAATTCCTACTCTAAGACGCTTAATGAATAGGGGCCCAGAAGAGCCTCAGTTGCTATGTTTTTTTCTTCGCTATCTGCTCCCTGGTTAGAACATGAATTGGAATGGCACTGTGCTTTCATGTGAATTCCTCTTGGATACCATACAATTCATGTCATTCATGGATGTCGTTCCAATTTATAGTAGTGGAGATGAATGTAGAATGGAGTGCGACCTTGCGGTGTCCTTAAGTACCGATTCAGATGTGTAGGAGAAGCATCCTTCCTGTCCATTAAGGGAAGACGTGGCTTCGGGTAGAAATAGGATCCTCCACAAAAGGAATAATATACAGCCAGCTGCGTTAAGATCAGCTTTAAGAGGACTGGGTTTGAATCATGTATCTATCTTGACCTTAGAATGACAAGAAAGTAGGCTTCCCCCATTGTTAAAGTAGGTATACCAGGGCCACTAATATACTAATATACACTATATATACAACAATATGTGGACACCCCTTCAAATGAGAGGATTTGTCTATTTCAGCCACACCCATTGCTGACGGGTGTATTAAATCAAGCACACCGCCGTGCGATCTCCATAGACAAACATTGGCAGTAGAATGGCCTTACTGAAGAGGTCAGTGACTTTCAACGTGGCACCGTCATAGGATTCCACCTTCCCAACAAGTTAGTTAGTCCAAATTCTGCCCTGCTAGAGCTGCCCATGTCAACTGTAAGTGCTGTTATTAGGCCTAAGATCACCATGCTCAATGCCAAGCATTGGCTGGAGTGTTGTAAAGCTCGCTGCCATTGGACTCTGGAGCAGTGGAAACGCATTCTCTGGAGTGATGAATTACGCTTCACCATCTGGCAGTCCGATGGACAAATCTAGGTTTGGCGTATGCCAGGAGAACGCTACCTGCTCCAATGCATAATGCCAACTGTAAAATTTGCTGGAGGAGGAATAATGGTCTGGGGCTGTTTTTCATGGTTCGGACTAGGCCCCTTAGTTCCAGTGAAGGGAAATATTAACACTACAGCTGTAACGCTCGTCCTCTTCTTCTGACGAGGAGTAAGAGAGATTGGACCAATTTGCAGCGTGGTAAGTGTCCATAACGTACTTTATTTGCAAGAACACTAAACTACAAAATAACAAAGTGAAAGAACGAAACAAACGAAACAGTCCTGTGTGGCACAAACACTAACACGGAACTCAAAAGTGAAACCAGGCTACCTAAGTATGGTTCTCAATCAGGGACAACGATATACAGCTGCCTCTGATTGAGAACCATACCAGGCCAAACACAGAAATCCCAAATCATAGAAAAAGGAACATAGACAACCCACCCAACTCACGTCCTGACCATACTAAACAAAGACATAACCAAAGAACTAAGGTCAGAACGTGACAACAGCATACAATGACATTCTAGACGATTCTGTGTTTCCAACTTTGTGGCAACAGTTTGTGGAAGTCCCTTTCCTGTTTCAGCATGACAATGCCCCCGTGCACAAAGCGAGGTCCATACAGAAATGGTTTGTCGAGATCGGTGTGGAAGAACATGACTGGCCTGCACAGAGCCCTGACCTCAACCCCATTGAACACCTTTAGGATGAATTGGAACTCCGACTGCGAGCCAGGCCTAATCACCCAACCTCACTAATGCTCTTGTGGCTGAATAAAAGTCCCTGCAGCAATGCTCCAACATCTAGTGGAAAGGTTTCCCAGAAGAGTAAAGGCTGTTATAGCAGCAAAGGGGGACCAACTCCATATTAATGCCCATTATTTTGGAATGAGATGTTAAACTAGCAGGTATCCACATACTTGTGGTGATCTAGTGTAGCTGACGGCACCAGTGTGTGTGTGTGTGCTCATAGGTCTGTGTCGGTGACTGCAGGTTGGTTTGGAACACAACACAACAGTGCAGTGTGTGTGTGTGTGTGTGTGTGTTCGTGACAGAGAGAGTATGTGTGTGTGTGTGTGTGTGTGAGAGAGAGTATATGTGTGTGTGTGTGTGTGACAGAGAATGTGTGAGTGTGTGTGTGTGTGTGTGTGTCTCTATGTGTGTGTGTGACAGAGAGAGAGAGAGTGTGTGTGTGTGTGCGCGTGTGTGTGTGTGCGCGCGTGTGTGTGTGTGTGTGCGCCCATGTGCTAACCTTCAGGCCACCTGCTGACAAACTATCCCTTTCCTTTACTCCCCCCTCTTCAAAGACACCCCTGGTGATAATGAATACTGCCAGCCCTCATCCTCCATACGCACACACACACACACACACACACACACACACACACACACACACACACACACACACACACACACACACACACCCCAACACCCCTGACATTGAGCTCTGTGTGCCTGTCCTGTTTCTCTCACTGCATCATCAGGCACAGCCACACATATGCTATAGTACATATATAGTACTTACAATAACATCCCGCTGGACACACACTGGTTAAATCAATGTTTTTTCATCATCATTTCAATGAAATATTTTGAACCAACATGGAATACACAATGAATTGACGTCTTTGCTCAGTGGGATGCAACACAGCTTCTAAAGCACTTACAGGGACATATAACTACAATGGTTAAATGCCACTATTTTGACATAATTGTCATGAGACCAGGGTTTAAAACCTCTACAGGATCGATGTCCCCATTGATGCTAATGTGACTAGAATGACGTTGTAAGTCGCAGCAAACTTTCCAGGACATAGACATGTCTTATATGGACAGAAAGCCTAAATTTGTGTTAATCTAACTGCACTGTCCAATTTACAATAGCTATTACAGTGAAAAAATAAAATGATCAAATGTAGCATTGTTTTGTTTGATAAAATCCATTATTATATTCAAATGTAGGAACTGGGTTCTACAGTATAAACCCCTGCTGTCTCTGGCTCCACACCCACCCTGCCCGGCCATCTAGATGTGTGAAAGTTAGTGTATAAGCTAATGATCCATCATGTATGACATTCCTGGGAGTGTGTAAACTTAAATGTTGTATTACCATAGCATTTTCGTATGTTCTCTATAGTTATGTACTTGAAAATGTATCAATTGACCAATTCGGCACATTTGGGTCGACTTGATACAAAATACTGTCCAGTATTGCAGCGGTTCACTGGACCAATCTGAAACTTTGCACACACAAAATCTAAATTGCGCCTAAACTGCAATATTATATTATGGCCTTTCTCTTGCATTTCAAAAATGATTAAAACTTAAAACTTTTTTTTTAAACGCATGTTTGTATGATCTTTTACCAGATCTGTGTTATATTCTCCTTTATTCATTTCACATTTCCACAAACGTCAAAGTATTTCCTTTCTAATGGTACCAAGAATATGCATATCCTTGCTTCAGGTCCTGAGCTGTAGGCAGTTAGATTTGGGTGTCATTTTAGGCAAAATTGAAAAAAAGTGTCAGATCCTTTAAGAGTGAATTTTTTTTTTTAAGGTAGATTTCATTTATATTATGTGAGCACACAAAAAAATAGTAACGACATGTCATTTAACTGTAAAAAGGGATTAGCTTTTAATGGGGCATGAACGCAACCAGGCAGTGGCATTTTCATCTTATTGGCAAACAGCAAGTTAGGCTAGCTAAGTGCGTTTGTCTACTTGATTGTCACGAGGCCCACTTGTAGCCTGAATTGATTGATGCGTCCACTGATGTCCGCCATGCGTCTCGGTCCCGCCCAGTCATCTCTGCAAAATATCAGTGTTCCTCTTTGAGCCCCACCGCATATATACCACCCCTTTTCAAGGCCATTCGCTAATTCCTTACACGGTTGACAGGCACTAATGCTAAGTTAGGGTGTCATTACCTACAGTTTTCGCCGCCACCTTCGTTTGAATTATTAGTTGTAGGCTCATGTTTTACAGGGCAAGCTTAACCGACACTATTTATTTTTGCTGGTACGCCATACCAGACCGTACTGACTCAGGAGACCACGTTGCACCCAGTACAGATTTTATACATAGATAGCGTAGCACAGCATTAGGCCTTTACTTCTAATATACAGTAGATGTCACCATGCATTCACGTCAGTGTTATACACTGAGTGTATAACACATTAGGAACACTTTGCCAACGTTGAGTTGCACCCTTTTTTTTGCCCTCAGACCAACCTCAATTCGTAGAGGAACATGGACTCTACGAGGTGTGGAAAGCGTGGCCCGTTTTGACTCCAGTGCTTCCCAGGGCTGTGTCAAGTTGGCTGGGTGTCCTTCGGGTGTTGGACCATTCTTGATACATAGGGAAACGGTTGAGCATGAAGAAACAAACAACGGTGTTGCAGTCCTTGACACACTGAAATCGCCTTGCACCTACTGCCATATCCCGTTCAAAGGCACTTCGATATGTCGTCTCGTGACATCAATAAGGGATCAGAGCTTTCACCTGGATTCGCCTGGTCCGTCTACGTCATGGAAAGAGCAGGTGATCCTAATGTTTTGTGCACTCGGTGTGTGTGCAGCGATTCATGTCAAGTCAGATTTAGTTCAAGTGCATTTTACATGGATCACACCACACTTACATAAGACTTTAAAGTAACACAGTGACAGTAGTCTTGGTCCACATGATGGGATGGACTGGTTCTCGTTTGGTGAAAATGAAAAATGAATATCTGTTTCCTTTGGCTGACTCGTGATGATGCATCTATTCAGCCCCCTGCTGGAATGCCAGATCGAATCTTCGCAAGGTTCACTGGTCTCCTCGCCTCCTCTCCAACCACACCTCTATCTTTCTCGTTCTCTCTCTCTCCATCCTTGTTAGAAGGATTTTAGAGGGAGACAGACGAGGCAGCTGAGTCCTGCCCTATCTGTTAGCCTCTTTAGATAACCATAGCATCCCATTTTATTCTCTCTCTCTCTCTTTCTCTCTCTCTCTCTCTCTCTCTCTCTCTCTCTCTCTCTCTCTCTCTTTCTATCTCTCTCTCTCTCTTTCTATCTCTCTCTCTCTCTCTCGCTCTCTCTCTCTCTCTCGCTCTTCTCTCTCTCTTTCAAAATAAGTTTAATTTAAAGTGCTTTATTGGCCTGACAAAGATACTTGTGTTGCCAACGCAAGAAGGTTATACAATTCAACATTGAAAAACATAAAAACATAATCTCTTTCTTAATTCAATTCAATTTAATTCAAGGGGCTTTATTGGCATGGGAAACATATGTTAAAATTGCCATAGCAAGTGAAGTAGATAATATACAAAAGTGAAATAAGCAATAAAAATGAACAGTAAACTTTACACTCACAGAAGTTCCAAAATAATGTATAATGAAATGTCATATTATATATATATATATATATATATATATATACACAGTGTTGTAACGATGTGCAAATGGTGAAAGTCAACATAAATATGTATTTACAATAGTGTTTGTTCTTCACTGGTTGCCCTTTTCTTGTGGCAACAGGTCACAAGTCTTGCTGCTGTGACGGCACACTGTGGTATTTCACCCAGTAGATATGGGAGTTTACCAAAATAGGGTTTGTTTTCGAATTCTTTGTGGATCTGTGTAATCTAAGGGAAATATGCGTCTCTAATATGGTCATACATTTGTCAGGAGGTTAGGAGGTGCAGCTCAGTTTCCACCTCATTTTATGGGCAGTGTGCACATAGCCTGTCTTATCTTGAGAGCCATGTCTGCCTACGGCGGCCTTTCTCAATAGCAAGGCTATGCTCATTGAGTCTGTACATAGTCAAAGCTTTCCTTAAGTTTGGGTCAGTCACAGTAGTCAGGTATTTTGCCACTGTGTACTCTCTGTTTAGGGCCAAATAGCATTCTAGTTTGCTCTGTTTTTTTGTTAATTTCTTCCAATGTGTCCAGTAATTATCTTTTTTTCTCATGATTTGGTTGTGTCTAATTGTGTTGCTGTCCTCGGGCTCTTTGGGGTCTGTTTGTGTTTGTGAACAGAGTCCCAGGACCAGGATCATTTCTCTGTAGGTGATGGCTCTTTGGGGTCTGTTTGTGTTTGTGAACAGAGTCCCAGGACCAGGATCATCTCTCTGTAGGTGATGGCTTTGTTATGGAAGGCTTGGAAATCGCTTCCTTTTAGGTGGTTGTAGAATTTAACGGCACTTTTCTTGATTTTGATTTTGATAAATAGCGAGTATCGGCCTAATCTGCGAGTCTCAATTTGGTGTTTGTCCCATTTTGTGAATTCTTGGTTGGTGAGTGGACCAGACCTCACACCCATAAAGGGCAATGGGTTCTATAATTTATTCAAGTATTTTTTGCCAGATCCTAATTGGTATGTCAAATTTCATGTTCCTTTTGATGGCATAGAAGGCCCTTGTTGCCTTGTCTCTCAGATCGTTCACAGCTTTGTGGAAGTTACCTGTGGTGCTGATGTTTAGGCCGAGGTATGTATAGGTCTTACTGAGATTTACTGTCAGGGCCCAGCTCTGACAGAATCTGTGTAGAAGATCTAGGTGCTGCTGTAGGCCCTCCTTGGTTGGTGACAGATGCGCCAGAACATCAGCAAAAAGTAGACATTTGACTTCAGATTCTAGTATGGTGAGGCCGGGTGCTCCAGACTGTTCTAGTGCACTCGCCAATTCGTTGATATATATGTTGAAGAGGTTGGGGCTTAAGCTGCATCCCTGTCTCACCCCATGGCCCTGTGGGAAGAAATGTGTGTGTTTTTTAGCCAATTTTAACCGCACACACACTCTCTCTCTCTCTCTCTCTCTCTCTCTGTCTTTCTTTCTTTCTATCTTTCTTAATACAGTCTGTTCTATTTTCCCTGAGCTTTCACCTGACACACTCATCCCTGGGGTTACAATAACTCATAAGACATTCATGATTACCTCGTATATCTCAAGGTTTTGATAGTTTGCTCCTTTCGATATTAATGTATTGTGTCTCTCATATTCCGCACATGTTTTCCTGGAGCGGCGTCTGGCAACACGAATCAAACGTCCACTGCTTCAAGAGGAATTCACAATTTCCTCCCTCAGCCTTTTTTTTTCAGACAGAAGGCCGCTAAGAGGATTTAGTTGTGGAACTCAGCTGAAGGAGAGAAAGAAAAAAAGAGAGGGAGAGAGAGTGAGAGGGAGGAGGAGAGGAAAGAGAAGAAGAGAGCGAGAGACAGGGAGAGAGTAATAGGGAGGAAGAGAGAGGGACAGAGAGAAAACAGCAGAAAGAAAGAGAGGGGAGGGAAAAGAAAGACAGAGACAGGGGTGAGTGAATGAAAAAGAGAGGAAGAGAGAAGAGGAAAAACAGAAAGTAGATCCAGATAAGAGAAAATAGCCAGAGAGAGAGAGAGAGAGAGCAAGCAAGAGAGAAAGAGATAGAGAGAAAGAGAGAGAGCGAGCAATAGAGAGAGAAAGAGAGAGATTACCAGACCTCTCTTTCAGCTCTAGACTGCATCTTTGTGCACCGGGGTAATGGCTATAACCTCAGCTTGTGTGAATTGACGATGAATGCAGTGTTTGTGTGCACATGCGTGGATGTATGCGGTTTGTGTGTGAATTGTACATGTGTGCAATCACATTCGCGCCTGAGTGTGTGAACTAGCAATGCTCTGCAGGTATAAATCTGCCCTGGCAGTGACCTGAGCATGTTTCATATAGAGGGATGAAATGAGGAATGCTCTGAAAGAGAGGAGAGAGAGAAACAGGAGAGAGAGAGAGAGAGAGAGAGAGAGAGAGAGAGAGAGAGAGAGAGAGAGGAGAAGAGAAACAGGAGAGAGAGGAGAAGAGAAACAGGAGAGAGAGAGAGAGAGAAGAGAGAAGAGAAACAGAAGAGAGAGAGAGAGGAGAAGAGAAACAGGAGAGAGAGAGAGAGAGAGAGGAGAAGAGAAACAGGAGAGAGAGAGGAGAAGAGAAACAGGAGAGAGAGAGAGAGAGAGAGGAGAAGAGAAACAGGAGAGAGAGAGGAAAAGAGAAACATGAGAGAGAGAGAGGAGAAGAGAAGAGAAACAGGTCTTTCCACTGTGAGAATAATAGGCACAATGAGGGGTTTCTCACCTCTGCAGATGGGACAGATGGGAAAAGTTTGCACCCAGAATACACCTAGCTCTGGATGGATGCTGCAGCATTGTACACACACACACACACACACACACACAGTTACATTCTATCTTAAACCATCGCCTCGTCGTTGATTTCCCAGTGGTTTGCGGTTAACGCAACAAGGACCATCTCCGTTAGGCCCATATATCACATTATATAGAAGATGTAGAAACATCTTACTACATGAGTTTTAGTGATCTAATTACCTGAATCATTTATTTTATCCACCACCCTCTCACTAGCTCTTTGTCCTTCTGAGACAAAACTTCGGAGAAACTCCCAGAATGCATCACGTTCTGCAAACTGCACTCGTACGGACACACACAAATAGGATGCATAGGCAATGGGTCACCTTCACTTGGCACAAAACGGACGGAGAGAACTATTTTAAACTAACATATTTGATCTATAACAAGAACACTTGTCCAATGTGTTTTTCAAGTGATCGTTATAGAGTGGCGCAGTGGTCTCCTTAGAGCCACTCGGGAGGCTTACTCATGGAAGAAAACTGTTCCGGAGGATTCCCAGTTTGTCCACTGACACTTACTCTATCTACAATATAA
>NC_034203.2:15322477-15327477 GCF_002021735.2 Oncorhynchus kisutch
TACCACGCGGGACTTCTGGGCCTCAATATGCAAAACTCGCTCACATACTCACGTGCACGCTTTCACACACACACACCTAAACTAACGCATATGCAGGCAGGCATGCATACACTTGCGCACGCACACACTTTTCAATCTGCTGCTGGTTTTCTGTGTTGTCAGCTACAGTACTTACCTCTGTGGATACTTTTCATCTTTAGCCAATCTTCTCCCGGGTTTCAACGCCATTGGGCAGAGTTCTCTCAGCTGTTTATATGCTCTAAAGGATTAACACAACTAAGAAATGCATGCCGGATGAATAATACAATCCCTTTCCCACCAGGCCAGCGTAGCCGATTGGACCCACTCTAATTGATTCATCCTAATCCACGTCATCATTTTGTATTGCCTGTTGCTGCAGGATTATTTTCCTTCTGCGGCAAACTGACTCAAATGAAGACCCCATGTCTGTATGCAACAGTAGAATGTATCGATCTCATTGGTAGAGAAGGGCCGGGAACGCACACGCTCGTCAGACGCGGCATGCGTGTGTGGGTGGCCATGTACTGTGTATATTTAGATATCGTTCTATCGAGCTCTCCCAACATCAGCCCTTTATCGATAGAGTTGAATGGATGAAAGGTGCCTGACTAGATTCTATTTTTCGTTTCTATTTTTGTTTCCTGAATAGCTTTGAATGAACTGTGCTTGTCCCCGGATTAAATGAAACGCAATGCAATAGTATCAGAGATATATTTTGTATCACGACTATACCAAGAATATACACGTGTCTTTTGGTACACCAACATGCTACGTGAAGTGTTGGCAACCTCCTTTCACCAGAAACCATCGGTCAAAGCCTGTTTGTACATTGTTGATTCACTATTGTTCGTCGTTTCGTCCACTTTCGTTGTTGTTGTCTGCGTTTCGCTCTTTGAATTGCACAGATGCATGTCTACCCTTCATAGTTATCCTTGTTTTTGTTACGTTAGTAACTTGAGACCGTGTACTGTATTACATTGCAACAGTCTGTTACCTCTACGAAAAAAAGAAAAAAAACATTTCATGCTACTCTGCACCTCTCTCTTTTATCTCCATCTCTCGCTCGCTCTCACTCATCTGTCTCTCTTTTTCCATAACCCATTCAATTGCTTTAGTTCTGTTTGGACAAGGTGATCAAAAGATGTAACCAGCTTATTCTACAGTTACCATATTAACCCATATTTAGGATAACAACCATTGAACAATACATTATATCACTCATGCAGAAACATACACAATGCAGTTACATACACGGCAGGGCATTTCTATCGCTTCCTCAAAATATTCAATCAAACTTGTTGTTTGATTTAATATTTTGATTGAAGTCAGTTTTATTTTTAATTTAAAAAAAAATTTTAGAAGGGAATGTTTCTTCGGTTGGTACCGTAGAGGTTTGTACACTTGGAAGTGATTAAAACCAGCAGAATGAATGTCTCAAAAAAAACAGATGTTTATACTGTTAAGGCCAGTCGGTTTCTGCTGATCACGGGATCTGACGAGTAAAAAAACGATGCTACATTTAGCCTACACCTGGGTCATGTTCAATAGGGCACGCAAAGGAAAGTGGAAATGAGACGTTATCATGACCTCTTTTTTTTTTACGTTTTTTTTTTCTTGCTGCCTAAATGAACACAACCCTCGCCTCCTCTTTCTGCTGACAAGGGCGTGACCTATATTGGGCGAAAAGTACTTTACTGTGTCTCCAAAGTTGGAGTGGTGCATTGCTTCCCGCGGCATCTGTATTGAACTGAGTTGGCATCATGCAAAGTTGGCCGACAGACATTTTGTTTTCAGGCCACATTCAGAGCTGTACTGCCGACACATCACCTGACTCACTGTCCTCTCTGCTGCATTTCCCATCTACCATTTCTTTAACTCGCATCCAATGCATTCAGATCACTTCCTATAGCATGTGTATAAATGTATATATTTTAAGTCCCTCTCCATTTGTGGTTTCATTTCCTTTCTTTTATATTGGAAACATCACAGTGTAAGAAATGTGGTGTTGTAAAGGTATATCACATTTATTCTACTATAATGCTGGACTGAAGATTTCCCCCCATCAGCAAGATTACTATCGTAATGGCCATTGAGTGTGAATGCAGTGGACATTTGCCTGACAACTGATATTGGCTCTTTCTCAATTCATCTTTCTCCTATTCATTGTATCTTCTCTCCACGCCTCATTCTCAAACCGCTTTGGAGAAGGAAGCGAGCGGAGGGACCTTGGACCTTCTCCAATAGGGTTGAGAAGGTGGTGAGGAATCCCGGGAAGGACTAGTTAAGATAGAGCCGTTGTTCTCATCCTATGTGACTTATTCCTTATTAAAGGGCTCCCACTGTTACTGCCGAGTGTTGTGGGTAGTGTGTAAGTAAGGACTCTTTCTTCACCACACACATTTATGTACTTCTGTCGTTGAGCTCTTCTTGTGTGTTCATGTTCTGTATTGTGTCATGTTTTCGGGTGGACCACAGGAAGAGTAGCTTCTGCTTTAGCGACAGCTATTGGGGATCCTAATAAAATACCAAATACACACACACACACACCGCCAGGTGCCCAGAGGAGAGAACATCCTCACACTGTTCACCTGCCCTCTGTAGCACACGGCATGATGGGAAATGGAACTGACAGGTGAGACAGCCAATCAGTGAAGAAGAAAGGAAAGGGGGGAAGACAAAGAAGGAGTACGGGGAGAGGTGAGGAGTTTCTCCTGACCTTTTCTCAATGTAAAAGTCTTTCAAATATTATGTCGGCATTTCCAGAAATGTTGATGATATTAGATGTAATTTCAGATACACAGTAACCTAAGGGGCGAGACAGTCAGGGCAGGTCGAGAGTTTTTCTAAAATGAGAGTTGAGAGGGTTGATCTGTGGACGTGTGTGGGCTCCCTGTGAAGGAAAACACCATAGCCAGCAATGCCCTTCCATCCTACCACCTGTCTGGGTGTTCTTCAGACAGCATTAGGTTGGTTACCCGCCTGGGTAACTCCCGGATAGGGTTACACTATCCTAAAGACTGTCTGTCTTTTTCCACTGCAGTGGACCTGAGCCCTCTGCTTCCTCCTTGGTCCTTCTGAAGAGTCACCCAAGCTGAGCTGCTTGAGTCCACTGATTTGTTGACCTGATCTTATGTCACAGACATCTCCAGTTCTCCCCCTTTCCCCATCCGTTTGGTAGTGAAAGAGCACGGTCTCTTGTTGTGTGTGTGTGTGTGTGTGTGTGTGTGTGTGTGTGTGTGTGTGCAACCAGGCCAGAGACTAATATAGCTGGTGCCACTGCCACTGAAGCGCTGATGTGGGCTGCAGTTGAAAATAGACCAGACAGACCAGGCAGGGAGCAGCTGTGACCCTGGATCCCCCTCACTCTCACTCTTTACATGTACACGGTGTGTGTGTGTGTGTGTGTGCATTAATATGTGTGTCTGCCCATTTTTTCTGGCCTGAATAGTCAGCACTGCAGAAACCCAGCCAATCAGCCATCTGAACACAATGTGGGCTCCATCTTTAATTTGATTACAATATACTGTCTTTGATCAGCTGTGTGTTTTATAGACTAGGAAAGGAAATGGAGATACCTAGTCAGTTGTGCAACTGAATGCTTTCAACTGAAATGTGTCTTCTGCATTTAACCCTCTGAATCAGAGAGGTGCAGGGGGCTGCCTTAATCGACAGCCACATCTTCTGTGCTCGGGGAACAGCAGGTTAACTGCCTTGCTCGGGGGCAGAACAACATATGTTTACCTTGTCAGCTCTGGCGTTCGATCCAGCAACCGTTTGGTTACTGGCCCAACGGTCTAACCACTAGGCTACCAGCCGCCCCTAACTAAACTGCTTACGCACACACATTGCATTCACTTGCGTCAGTATCAAGCTGTACGCTCATATAAAGTCATTAGTCATGTCTCATCTCTCTGAGTCCTGTCAGAGACCAGTCAGAGTACTCATCCAGAGATCTAATACTCATCCGTATAGATCAGCATCCTGTTTCAGTGTGGCGCTCTGGACTAATACAGATGTAGAAACATAATTTGAGGCAGTTTGCCACAGCTGGAAAATAATCCTACAGCAACAGGACATGTTAATTATTATTTGGATTATAATTAATGGACATTTTGTTGAGTTGATACATTTCTTAGAAGGGAAAATCAAGTCTGAAATTTCAAAGTGGAAATTACAAACTTGAAAAGCCCTTTTAAACCTCAAATACACGACAAGTTCTCCTGCAACAGGGTGATCAAATTAAGATCCTACTCCTCTCTCGCTTTCTCCATAGACAAGTATTTATGCATGCACATGCACGCATGCACACACACACACACACACACACACAGATCTTCTACTCATGTGTGTGTGCGTCAGTGTAGGTGAGATGACACCGACGTTCCCAGGCACAATGTAGTCCAATTAATGTTGAGCCTGTGAAGTGTCAGTATGTGGCCTTGGACTGTAGACTGTCCTCTCTCCTCTCATCCTTTTCTCTCCTCTTCTCTTTATTCCTCTCCTGTCTCCTAGCTAGACACTGACTCACTGTCTCTCAGTAAGAAGCATTAAATAGAGTCACTGTGTGAGTGTGTGTGTGTGTGTGTGTGTGTGTGTGTCTACATGTGTTCGTGTGTGTCTACATGTGTTCGTGTGCAGTGTGTGTGTGTGTGTGTGTGTGTGTCCAGTCTCAGTGCAGGCCAGGAGACTACCATTACTGATCTGTTTTCACACTGATGGTTTTAACAGTGGGAGGTGTGGTCAGGCTACAGATGTAGGACCTTAATTTGAGCCAATTTGCTACAGCAGGAAAATTATCCGGCAGCAATAGGAAATGTGAATTGTTATGTGCATTATAATTAATGGACAGTTTTGTAGGGAGTGATGCATTTTTTTGTAAGAGAAAATTAAGTCTGAAATTTAAAAGTTTAAAGTTTAAAAGTGAAATGACAAACTTTTTAAACCTCAAAAAGTTCTCCAGCAAAAGGGTGATTAAATTT
>NC_034203.2:15332477-15338917 GCF_002021735.2 Oncorhynchus kisutch
ATCAGACGGAACTGACATGCTCTGTTTGGCGTTCTGCCCTGTTCTCCTTCCTTCATGTCTAAAATCGAGGAACGCTTCTGTGAACGCTCCTCCCGTCCTCCTCTCCTCCCTCCTCTCCTCCCTCCTCTCCTCCCTCCCTCCCTCTCCTCCCTCCCTCCCTCCCTCCTCTCCTCTCCTCTCCTCTCCTCTCCTCTCCTCTCCTCTCCTCTCCTCTCCTCTCCTCTCCTCTCCTCTCCTCTCCTCTCCTCTCCTCTCCTCTCCTCTCCTCTCCTCTCCTCTCCTCTCCTCTCCTCCCTCCCTCCCTCCCTCCCTCCCTCCCTCCCTCCCTCCTCTCTCTTCCTCCCTCCTCTCCTCCCTCCCTCATCTCCTCCTCCCTCCTCTCCTCCCTCCCTCCTCTCCTCCCTCCCTCCTCTCCTCTCTCCCTCCTCTCCTCCCTCCTCCCTCCTCTCCTCCCTCATCTCCTCCCTCATCTCCTCCCTCCTCCCTCCCTCCTCTCCTCCTTCATCTCCTCCTCCTCCCTCCTCTCCTCCCTCCCTCCTCTCCTCCCTCCCTCCTTCCTTTCTCCCCTGGGTGCTATTCCTCCACCTAGACTGCGGTTAAATCCCCCTCCACCTTTCACTCCCCCCCCTACCTCTTTCTCTCTCTAACTCTTCTCTCCCCCTCTTCACCCTTCTCCCTATTCTTCCCCCCGGACACTCCTCATCTCAAAGGGTAGAGATCATAGGGGAGTGTCGGAACCACGATTGATGTGCTTGTGTGTACGTGTGTGCCTATGTGCACTTGTGTGTGTGTGTGTGTGTATGTGTGTGTATATGTGTGTGTGTGCGTCACAGTGTGTGTGCGTCACAGTGTGTGTGTGTGAATGCGTGTGTATTACATGATGGATGTGTGTGGAGATCCTGGGGGGGGGGGGGGGTCATTGATCCAGTGTGTATCCTGTGAGTGTCTGACGGGCCCATGCTGCCTGACCAGTGTGGAGATCGATGCTGCTGTGGCTCTCTCCTCTGACTCATAGGGACAGGAGTTTATACTGACTACATAAGCTGACCAGTAAAAAAATCTGGGTCCTAGGTAAAGCATCAAGGATGAACACTCCAAAATAAAAATGAATGCTGGGTTCAAAACATCCTTGGACATGGAACACACTCTGGGTTATTTGGAGCGGTTGGGTTTGTGTGAATAACATGTTGGGTTGTTTGGATAACACAGTCAAAAATGGATTTAACCCTCTGGCTCATATATCATATCTCAACAACCCAACCTGGCTCTTTTTAAAGACATCAACCCAACGAAGCAACCCAATGCCTGCAGCCCAGCAGTTGGGTCATCTTAACAACCCAGCATTTTTTTTTTTGAAGTGAAGAGGCTAATGGGGATTGAACTGAGAGCTAAACCACAGCAGAGACTGGGGCAGTGGTCACCAGCAACTGAGTTTCACGTCGTGCTGGAGAGAGTCTTTCCCTATGCCCATGCAGAACACAGCACATAAGGAAAACGAACCACTTATTGCTGGTATGACACATAGCCATACGGTACGAAACTCATTGTTTCCCATGTAATTGGCCCATAGCCTCATACACAAACCCATGTCATTTGTGGCCTTACTAAATGGAGCTCCAGTCAAGTGGCCTCTATTGTAAATCAATAGAAAGCCACAACACGTTCCATCCCCCGCCTGCCTACAGGAAATGTACCAGCGTATTGCAGCCTTATTTGATACGCGACCAAAAAAACAGAATGTTTTTCCCCCTAGACAGCTTTACAAGATTTGTTTTACAATGCAGTTTACAACACCAGATGAGGAGTGTGCTGAAATGACTTCATCTAAATGCCAATTCGCCATTAGCCAGGCACTGCTCTGGGCTCGTTTGCCGATAGCGATGGAACTTAGGCTTACGAGTCTTCTAACAATGCATCGTTCTTACAACGGCTGAAGATGTAACTAGCGTTTCCCAAAACACCGCTCTGAGTGAACGGCTGCCGAGTGCGCCGCTGGGGCACGTGTCGCTACTGATAGGATCGTAGAGAAAGGGAGCACTGCTCTCAGATCAGCTTTCTCCATTCAAATCTTTCCTTAAAACATTAGAATGATTTCACAGTACTGATGAAGGATCAGCTCCCAGAGTGATATTACCACCTACGGCTGCAAATATTGAGGCGGCTTTATTCTAATGCTTACAGCAAGTGCTACACATCAGGAAACATATTGAGACGAATGACAGACCGCAGCCTCTACACGTAGCAAAAATAGATCTCAATTGATTGAATGCAGCTTACTGTTTATATTTGAATGCAGTTACCTTAATGCAACATATTTGTACACTTGTTTGTGTCAAGACATTGGCAACTTTGTATTCCTAGTCAAAGCTGAAGCCTGTCTCACCTCCCTCTCCTCAGTGTCTCACCTCCGGGTCACAGAGAGACGGAGAAACGTTTTGATTCGATGTTTTACGGAGATCTGTGTAGAAACCACGCGCTTAGCCGTTCTACGAGTTGTTTGAGGCAGGCGTTAGACTTCGAGTTGCTTGAAGCAGGCGTTAGACTTCGAGTTGCTTGAGGCAGGCGTTAGACTTCGAGTTGCTTGAGGCAGGCGTTAGACTTCGAGTTGCTTGAGGCAGGCGTTAGACTTTGAGTTGTTTGAGGCAGGCGTTAGACTTCGAGTTGCTTGAGGCAGGCGTTAGACTTCGAGTTGCTTGAAGCAGGCGTTAGACTTCGAGTTGTTTGAGGCAGGCGTTAGACTTCGAGTTGTTTGAGGCAGGCGTTAGACTTTGAGTTGTTTGAGGCAGGCGTTAGACTTCGAGTTGCTTGAGGCAGGCGTTAGACTTCGAGTTGTTTGAGGCAGGCGTTAGACTTCGAGTTGTTTGAGGCAGGCGTTAGACTTCGAGTTGCTTGAGGCAGGCGTTAGACTTCGAGTTGTTTGAGGCAGGCGTTAGACTTCGAGTTGTTTGAGGCAGGCGTTAGACTTCGAGTTGTTTGAGGCAGGCGTTAGACTTCGAGTTGCTTGAGGCAGGCGTTAGACTTTGAGTTGTTTGAGGCAGGCGTTAGACTTCGAGTTGCTTGAGGCAGGCGTTAGACTTCGAGTTGCTTGAGGCAGGCGTTAGACTTCGAGTTGTTTGAGGCAGGCGTTAGATTACGAACGTTTTCAGGTGCTACGTCAATAACGATGGTTTTTGAGAAACAATGGTCAGAGATTGAACAATGGTCATACGAAGGTTCTAACGATGAACTTAGCCTTGAGATGCATTTGGGAAACCGGGCCCAGATCACTGTGGACTGTAGAGGCTGGTATGCCAGGCCCCATGCCCAGATCACTGTGGACTGTAGAGGCTGGAATGCCAGGCCCCATGCCCAGATCACTGTCACCACTGGGAGAAAGGAAGAGAGAGAGAGAGAAAGAGCGAGCGAGAGAGAGAGAGAGAGAGAGAATACCTATACCATCTGTCACTACAAGGACTGAAATGAAGACAGTTTCTCCCAGAAGGTCAATTCATTATGAAAACAAACAGACAGAGATGGAGGAAAGTTTGAGTAACTTGATAAAACTGAAGAGGAAAGTATTGGAATGCTGTAGGAATGTTCCGGAGTTCCCAGCGTTCCAGAGAGGCTGTGGGAACATAATTAAGAGTTCCACACAGGGGTCTGAGAAGCTCCCAGAGATATGACCCCCCCCCCCCCCCCCCACACACACACACACACAGTGAACCGATCTCGGACATGGACAAGGTGCCAATTGTTCCTGTTTGTTAGGGGTTGAGGACTGGAGGTTACTCCTGATACTTCGAGCTGGACATAACAGATGGCGTGGGATATGGACTTGCAGCTTGACTTGGGAGCTCTTTTGAGGTATGAAAATGTGTGACAAACGACCCTTTAACCACTTCCCATAACATCCCATAATGAAGCTATGCAGGTACAGAACCTGTGTTGCGGCAATAGGTTATAACACATTAACAAGCACTGCATTGCAGCTTCGTAAGCTCTGCGTCAACGTTTATAAATGCTCCCGTCAACAAGGCAGGGCGGCAGACTTGTGGCATGTCACACAATAGCGCAAAACGTAGGGCCCTAGTCACGCAGTCTACATCGACCTGCAGTTCTTCACCTCGGCATGCTTTTTAATGGTCTGAGTTGTTTGTGTCCATGTTGATGCTGTATAGGGCATTGCGTTTCCTGTGTCTAACATCTCCCTCTGACCAAACAGCCGACCTCCATCCATTCTCATCCATTCCTAATCACTTTCGTTCTGTCCCTCCTCCCGTCTCCCAACAACTTCTCTCCGTCCATGCCTGCAGTCACAGTACCGAACCTTACTGCCATTCATTTCGCCACTCTGTCACATAAACGCTTGCTACCGACACCCGACACGGAAAGACCCAGTTGAGCTGATGAGGTGATTGATTGAAATATTTATAGCCTGGAAGCCGGTTTAATGAGATGTGTGGAATGTGTTCAGATTGGTAATTACCTAGGAGACGTGGTGGTTCAGAGTTACCAGGCTACCCACAGGGAGAGGGAATGGCAAACAGACCTCTACCCACACTCCCCCATGGGGCACCGCTCAGCCCCAACAATGGCCCTCCCACTAGGACAACAACAGAATATCTGGGAAAGGAGCATGTTGGCTGGCGGGGCTTCTACGCCTCCACTCCTTTCCCTCTTTCCTTTCTCTCCTCCCTCTGTTTTTCTCTCCCTCTGACGTCTCTGTCTATAGGCGGTTCATTGGTCTTTCTGTTTTCTGTGCTCTCACTCTATCTTTCTAGTTTCTCACTCTCTCTCTCTCTCTCTCTCTCTCTCTGCCTCCCCATTCTATTTCTCTCTATTGTTTTCTCAGCCTTCTCTTTCTCCTCCCACGACTTTCATCGATATTTCTCCCTTGCTGCCTCTCAGCCTCTTTCCGTCTCTCTCTGGGCTCTGTGTGGAGGATAATTCAGCTCTGGTATTTGTGTAGACACTGATAGACAGCGTGCCAATGGAATCGCCGTGTGATATAGCACACGCATCCAATGGCCCAGATACTGGAGAACGAGAATCCTGAAAACATCCCTTTGAGTTATACGCAACCTCGAGAAAGAGGGTGAGAGTGAGAGGGAGGGGAGAGCGAGCGATGGGACAGAGACAGAGAGTGAGGGGGGGGGAGAGCGAGCGATGGGACATAGACAGAGAGTGAGAGGGGGGGTGAGAGAGCGAGTGATGGGACATAGACAGAGAGTGAGAGGGGGGGGAGAGCGAGCGATGGGACAGAGACAGAGAGTGAGAGGGTGGGTGAGAGAGAGAGCGATGGGACAGAGACAGAGAGTGAGAGGGGGGAGAGAGCGAGCGATGGGACAGAGAGAGAGAGAGACAGGGGGGTGAGAGAGAGAGCGATGGGACAGAGACAGAGAGTGAGAGGGGGGGTGAGAGAGCGATGGGACAGAGACAGAGAGTGAGAGGGGGGGGAGAGAGAGAGAACAATGGGACAGAGACAGAGAGTGAGGGGGGGAGAGAGAGCGATGGACAGAGACAGAGAGTGAGAGGGGGGGGAGAGAGAGCGATGGGACAGAGACAGAGAGTGAGAGGGGGGGGAGAGAGAGCGATGGGACAGAGACAGAGAGTAAGAGGGGGGGGGGGAGAGAGAGCGATGGGACAGAGACAGAGAGTGAGAGGGGGGGGGGGGAGAGAGCGATGGGACAGAGACAGAGAGTGAGAGGGGGGGGAGAGAGAGCGATGGGACAGAGACAGAGAGTGAGAGGGGGGGGGGGAGAGAGAGCGATGGGACAGAGACAGAGAGTGAGAGGGGGGGGGGGAGAGAGCGATGGGACAGAGACAGAGAGTGAGAGGGGGGGGGAGAGAGAGCGATGGGACAGAGACAGAGAGTGAGAGGGGGGGGGGGGGGGGAGAGCGATTGGACAGAGACAGAGAGTGAGAGGGGGGGGAGAGAGAGCGATGGGACAGAGACAGAGAGTGAGGGGGGGGGGGAGAGAGAGCGATGGGACAGAGACAGAGAGTGAGGGGGGGAGAGAAGAGCGATGGGACAGAGACAGAGAGTGAGGGGGGGGAGAGAGAGCGATGGGACAGAGACAGAGAGTGAGGGGGGGGGAGAGAGAGCGATGGGACAGAGACAGAGAGTGAGGGGGGGAGAGAGAGCGATGGGAACAGAGACAGAGAGTGAGGGGGGGGGAGCAGAGAGCGATGGGACAGAGACAGAGAGTGAGGGGGGGAGAAGAGAGCGATGGGACAGAGACAGAGAGTTAGAGGGGGGGGAGAGAAGAGCGATGGACAGAGACAGAGAGTGAGAGGGGGAGGGAGAGAGAGCGGATGGGACAGAGACAGAGAGTGCAGAGGGGGGGGGAGAAGAGCGATGGGACGAAGACAGAGAGTGAGAGGGGGGCGAGAGAGGAGCGCATGGGACAGAGACAGAAGAGTGAGAGGGGGGGGGGGAGAGGAGAGCGATGGGACAGAGA